>NC_038244.2:36116453-36272074 GCF_000004515.6 Glycine max
TTAAAGTGGTAAGTTAAAAAAAAAAAACTGAAGTTGTAATAAAGTTTACGACTTCAGTTTCAAAAATAAAAAATAAAAATAAGTTGAAATAAATGTTACGACTTCCAACACCGTAATACATGTTATGACTTACCCCAAAATGAGTAATAATTCAAAAATGACTCCCAATTGATAAATTCGAAAGAAAATTACACCCAAATGGTATTAAAGCTTGGAAAAGCATGCCAACAGTGAGAGATAGAGAAACTAGGCAAATGCCAAATCCTGACATTCCTAGAAGCAGTTCTATTAACCAGACCTATCAACCCAAAATTCAGAGGAGAGGTGTGCAATATTGCAAATGTGTTTGAAACATTCATCAACATTTAGTTAATAACTAATTTTTGTTCGATAATCTCTTGATTGGTCAACTTTAGTGAGATTTTTTTTTCAATTATATTTTTTTTTCATATAAGACTCGAACTCGAGATATGAGAACCGTACTTAGTACCACCTATTGGACTAATAACTACCAATAACGACTTGACACAAGTGATAACAGTTTGCATTCCTTAATCAAGTAGTCCATGTACTGAATCTTGATTGACCCTTGGGTATAAAATAAATCATGTTAAGAGAAAAATGTCTACCTTGTGTATGCTTGAGGTTTTCGACAAAGATTAATCATCAGTTTTGATGGAAACTACTTCATACAAATATTATATTAAAAAAAACTTGTACCAACAACTACTTGCTGATTTTTATATTTGCTTTGTCTTATTTGCCAATTTTCTTTTGGCTATTTTTACCTTTTGTTGGTTTGAACTTCAAAGTGCTGTGAATGAATGAAATGATTGTGTTTTTGTGTTGTGTTGGGCTCTGGTGGATGATAAATTATAGTACTCATGTGAGAACCAGGTCCACATTGTTCATGGGTGGATTAGTGTTGATTCTTCTAATGCACCATCCATGGGATTTTGGATGATAACGCCCAACAATGAGTTTTGCAATGTTGGGCCCATCAAGGAGGATCATACTTGGGTGTTGCTAGGTGCACCCAGCTGGGTGCACCTAGCAACACCCATCATACTTCCCATGTTGGCCCATCACCATCGCGGTATGAGCCCTCAACATCTTCATTCTTAGTAGGGTAAATAGTCAATTTTGTCTTTGAATATAACAGCATGATACATCGTTGCACATTTTATACTTTTGAGGACTAAATTTTATATTTTCATATTTTCAAGGACTTATTTGTTAGCGAATTTTAATTTTACTTATTAATATTTTTTATTTAATATGGTGTATATTTTTTATGGTTTTATTTTATATGTTCTCAATTTATTTTAATATTTTATTATTTAAAATATATTAAATATTTTTAATATTATTTTATTTAAATGTTTTTGTTTATTTAAAATTTAGATAATCTATTAATAAAAATACATACTAAAATTAAAAACAACATAATACAATAATATAAAATGAACAATACAAATTAAAGAAAAACATAAAATGTAAAAATTATATTAGTCATGTACTTATTTGTTTGAAAAATTAGTACAATTATACCCTTCACTTCTACACAATGAACATTTCTTAAGCCTATTTGGAATTGCTTCGTCCATCTCATTGCATATTGAAGTCCATACTAAAATTAAAAAGAACATAATACATTAATTTTAGTATATATTTTTATTAATAGATTATGTAAATTTTAAATAAACAAAAACATTTAAATAAAACAATATTAAAAATATTTAATATATTTTAAATAATAAAACATTAAAATAAATTAACATATAAAATAAAACCATAAAAGACATACACCATATTAAATAAAAACTATTAATAAGTAAAATTAAAATTATTTATTTGAAAATTAAATAAATAATTTTTTTCTAATTTGGAAAAACTAGAAAAAAACCGTAAAAAAATAAAAACTATTATTTTAAAAAAAATAACTTTAACTTTTTTTTTAAAAAAGGTTTTACTTATTTAAAGTCGCAAAATAACTGAGTTATAGATAATTTTATGACTTCAGTTACAAAAAAAAAATACAAAATCATAATAGGTGTCACGACTTCTAACTTAAATATTGTGATATCTATCATGATTTACCCCTTTTGGGTAATCATTTAAAAACCACGCCTAATTAGAAAAATTGAAAAAAAAATATCCGTAGATAGTAAAAAAAGCCTAAATCTTGTTTTGAATTTGTTAGCAACTTATGCAAACTTTTATTTTCCTTTACCACTAGGTAGACTTCATGTGAAATTTTGCAGTAGGTTCTCATATTGTTGATATCATTGATTATTTATTGATTTAAAGAAAAAAAATGACGTTCTAATTTAAGATAAAGAAAGTCTAGACTCAGATAATGCTTATAAAATTATTTATGTTTACATCATTTTCACCAGAGGAGTGAGAATTTGAATCAATAACTCATCAAATATGACATCATATCTTGTTCTCGTGGACTAATCTCTTGGGTTAAATAAAATAAATTATCAATCAAATATATAATATTTTAATGATTAAAGTAAATGAAAATATTTATTTCATATAAATCTTCAAAAACTTAAAAGAAAATTATTAAGTTGATGTACCACTATAACTATATATATTATATGATATTATTATTCTCTTTAAATTGTATAATTATACTGTTAATTTAAATATCATTATTATTAATTTTAACTTAAGTGTTATTATTATTATTATTATTATTATTATATTTTTATATAGCATTTATATGTAATAAGTATTTTAACTATGCATGCATTATGAGTTATTTTAAATGCTACGTACTATCTAACTCAATTATTTGAAAAAAATAAATAAAGTAATAGGTTGTTTTAAATGATATATTTTAACTAATATTTGAATCAATATTTTTTAATTTAATTATTTTCTATACTTTAAGTTATTCAAAAGTATTGCTTGTAAAATTAAAATATTATGAAAATAATCATTTATGTATGTTTGTAAAGTGATTAAATTCTTTTATAATTTTATTTTTCAAAATTACAAAAACATTTAAATTTAAGTGTAATATTAAATATAATATAATATATTTAATCATTTTAACATCGATATTAAAATTCTATATCGTGCACAAGTATCATTTTGACATCAAGTTTGATTATTTAAGAACTTATTTGATAATAAGTTATATTTTTGAAAAATAATTTGATATTAAATTATAAAATTTATGGATTAAAAATTGTTGTATTTTTTTATATGTTTAGAGATTAAATTAAAAATTTTTTCTTTCAATTTTAAGAATTAAATTATTATCAATTTATGCAGGAATCAAAATGATTTTTTAGCCTTCTTTATTTCCTTCCTCTCAACTAGGTAAATATATTTCCTGTGCAAATGTTATACGCTAGTGAAGAAAAAATTGGGCTTTTTTATTATCATGAGTAGTGTAACTTTTTAATTAATTGCTGACATAAATATATTTTTTAAAAATTACAATAGACAAATTGTCTTTTGAAAGAATATACTGAAATACTATTTTGTTAAAAACAACTTATTCATTTTTGTATTTTTTTCGAAATCTATTCATTTTGATTTAATGGAAAAAATTGCCCAACTTTTGTTAAAAAAAAAGAAAAGAAAAAGCCAAAATTTTTGAAAAAAAACCTACCTACCTTGAAAATGATGTCCTTGCGCTGCGCTAAAACCTACTGGTCTCCCAGTGTCGTTAGGTTACCTTCACTATTCTTAAGCCGAATTCGACAACACCGTACAGTACTTGCTTCGACTTACTGTATTGTGCGTTGCATTGCCCCTTCATCACATCATCAACAACGTTCACTGGAAAATGGTGCGTAATTTTCTTCTCATTGCAAGATTAACTGCATCGTTCACACACCACAGAAGTACCCCAATCCAATTGGGTTCTCTGCTGCAACACAAACACAATGCTTCAATTTTTTTCTTCAATTCCTTCACTTCAGGAATCTCTTCTGATTCTGAATCAGATGATGAAAACCACCACAAAGGTGACACCTTTACTGTGTCTTACCTCATCAACTCATGGGGGTTGTCCCCAAGACGGGCCAGGGAAATCTCCAACAGGATCAATTTGAAAAACCCAGATGGCCCAAACGCTGTTATTGATCTTCTCAACAACTATGGGTTTGAAAAAACCCATCTTGCAAAACTTGTGGAGAGAAAGCCCTCAGTGCTTCTTGCGGATGCAGAGAATACCCTTTTGCCTAAACTCAAGTTCTTCCGTTCTATTGGGATTTCCAACACTGACATGCCTAAAATCCTAATTGCTAGCCATAATATGTTGTTCAGAAGCTTGAACAAATGCCTCATTCCACGGTATGAGATCCTAAAGAGTGTACTTCGTGACAAAGGGGAAGTTGTTAGAGCTTTGAAAAATGCCCCATTTAGTTTTACGTATGGTGACATGATGAAACGCTTGGTTCCAAACATTAGGGTTTTGAGGGAATCTGGTGTGCCTCAAGGTTCCATTTCTTATCTGTTGATGCATTCTAGGACTCTAGCCTACAGGGACCATTCCAAATTTGTGGAAGCTGTCAACACTGCTAAGGAATTTGGGTTTAATCCTTTGAGAAGAACTTTTGTCGTGGGTGTTGAAGTTCTTGCCATTAAGAGATGGGAATCAAGGTTTGAGGTTTATGAGAGGTGTGGCTGGAACCGCGAAATAGCTCTTCGAGCAGTTCGAAAGTTTCCCAGTGTTGTGAAGTTGTCAGAGGAAGTGTTTATAAAAAAAATGAGTTTTCTAGTGAAGGATATGGGTTGGCCATCAGAAGATATTGCTGAATATCCTCAAGTTGTAACGTACAACTTGGAGAAGAGGATTATCCCTAGATTCTCGGTAATCAAAATGTTGAAATCAAAAGGTCTGCTCAAGAATAATTTGCACTTTAGTGGCATTATTTGCATAACCGAGGCGAAGTTTTTGAAGAAATTTGTCATTAGTTTTCAGAAAGATTTGCCTTTCTTGCCAGATTTCTACAACAGTTTGGCAAATCAACAGAATGTATTATAGGCTTTGAAGGCTTTTGCTGGTGATTGCCCTAACTTCCAGCTTGTCTCTTTCATTGATAAATTGAACTTTGATTTTTGCTGGTTTTTCCTTTTTGTGTTTGAGTTTTATTTTCCTTGGGTGGAGAGGCTTTTGGTCAGATTTATAGCATATTGATTTTATAATCAAGTATATAAATCCATTTAGTGTTGATTTTCAATTCAATAAATTGGGTTATTTATCTCTTTTGATGTACAACACATAAAAGAAGTGTGCTATATTGTAGGCCAGGGGTGACTGATGCCTTTTGCTCTTTTGTTTTAAGGTTAAATTACTCATTTAGTCCTTATAGTTTTCTGATTCTTACCTTTTTGGTCTTTATGGTTTGAAAGTGATTTTTTTATCCCTATAGTTTCACTATTCTTACTTTTTTGGTCCTTATAGTTTGAAAGTGATTTTTTTAGTCATATAGTTTACATTTTAATTCTCTTTTAGTCACTATAGTTTTGAAAGTGATTTTTTAGTCCTTATAATTTGTATTTTAATTCTCTTTTAGTCCCTATAGTTTGAAAGTGATATTTTTAGTTCTATACTTTATATTTTAATTCCATTTTGTCCTTACGAGAGTAATATTATCAATTACAATTAACTACAAAAATATTAGAAAGTAATTAGTAACTAATTTATCATAAGATAATTTGTAATAAAAAAAATTGATAATTTATGACTAATTTGTAGCTAATTATTTTTATATTTTTCTTGTAGTAATGACTAAAAGGTAATTAAAATACAAATGAGACTAAAAATATCACTTTCAAACTATAGGGACTCTTTCAAACTACAGGAACTAAAAGAGAATTAAAATACAAATTATAAGGATTAAAAAAAATACTTTTAAACTACAGAGATTAAAAGAGAATTAAAATGTAACCTATAAGGACTAAAAAAACCACTTTCAAATGATAGAGATTAAAAAGTAAGAATCATGAAACTATAGGACCAAATGAGTAATTTAACCTTGTTTTAAATATGTCTATGTATTATGAAAATTTGTTTCAGCTCAGAAGTCTGTTATCACATACTTTTTGCCATTCATTTTAGCCAAAAGTGGCATGTCATAGACATGTCTACACTTAAAAAACTGCCATGAACTAAATTGAATGTCTTGCCGGAAGCCCCTGGTTATTAGTTAGAGCATGTGGAGGGGTATCAATAACCAAAGTTTATTTCAATAGAATCATATTGAGTTTAGTTGTGCTACCATTACCTTATCAATTTTTGATAAATGAATGCTGTTATGGTATCTTACAAGTTTATGATGTAGCCCCTTCAACTTAAAATGGTCATTATCTTGTTCTGCATGCTGCTATTCGGAGTCGTGGATATATATGGATTTGAACGTTTGTCAATTACAGGTAATTTTTATGCATTTGACAGGGCCAGAGAGTAGTTACTAATTAGTTAGAATAGCTAGGTGGTTACAGCTTTAGAAGTATGAATTAGCTTAAATAGGAGGAGGCAGTAGAAAGTGGGCATTCTGCTTTGTTTTTATTTGAGAACTAAGCATTGGGATGTGTTAGTACTCACTAAATATCTTAATAAAACCAGAATAACATCAGGTCAGTGAATCCTCATGTCAGCCCTACATTCATTTCCTCAGCTACAGCATTTTTAGGGTCAGCCACTACTCTTGAATCGTGAGTATCCAGGATCGATAACTATGAATATGTTATAGTTCAACAGGTTCATACACTGACATGCACAATATACTCCATCCACCTGAAAGTAAATTGAATTTACTTAATCGAGGATTAACTTAATTTTTTCCCCCAAATTTTCTAAAACTGTTATTTCCATAGCCTAATAACAAATCCCAAATGTAAGATTCCTGTAGATTCACAACATCAACACCCCAGATTCCTATAGGAAGAATCACATTATTCATGTCTCTTACAATATCAATCAAATATGGAGATTGTGACAGGCCAAAATATGTAACATATTTTCTGTTTCACATCTAAGGTTTACTGTTAAAAAGGAGGATTGGTGGGTAAAGTTGCAGACTAGTTCAACTACTTATGGATCAGAAATTGTGACTGAATGCTTTTAGTAAGAATAAGGAAACATATATTGACTTATTATTGATGCGTAAATATCAGAATAATGGGCAATGAAACACAAAGGATGCAGCACAATTTTACTTAAATGCTTCAGATGAGTTTGTCACTTTGAAAAGGGGTGAGTTATTCATGAATTACAGCAAAGTGTACCACTCCACCAATATCACTGATAGATATCTATTTATACGAATATCAAGTTTGTTGATTTGTTTCCTATATTTCCTTCCTCCAAGAGTGGACAGAGTACGTACCTTCATTAAGTATGTCTCAGTTATTGTTTCTCAAGTTGGCTGTTATGTTCTTTCCCATTTCTCAATTTAGGTTGGCACAAAAGCTTGGTAATTTTATTGCTACCTAATGTTATACCATTATCAACATATCATGTGTTCTGAGAAATATGAAACTGAAAGTAAAAGTAGATTATGATATATTCAGTTGTTAATATTCAATTTTTAGTATCTATGTGTGTACAGTGTTCCCTCCCCCCCCCCTATCATCTTGTGCATGTATTGACTTTACAATGCTATGAGTGTGATTTTTGTACCATAAAGAAGAGAAGCTGCAGGGAAGCCTGAACTGAAAACAATATACATTTATGCTTGATGATATGAATTCAGCTAGAAATTCTTATTTTGCTTGCTCTGTTGTCCATTAATGAGGATCCTATTAAGTAGTAACATACTCTCTTTAGCATCTAGAAATGGAGTGGTGGGTATATGTAAATTGAATTGGTGCAAGCATGTATCATGTTTCAGGTTAGCCAAAGAAAAATTAGAATGGGAAATAAACTGCATTTGTTGTTCGAGGTTCATAAGTTCAAATTGCTTTGCAGGTTTCAATGTGGAGAATATGAACCAGTACAAGAATGTTATAATATCATTAATGCGGATAATTTGCTTTATGGGAGGCTCCATTAATGCATACCAGTTAGGCGTTCTCATTGAGAATAATCTTGTATTCATGACATATAGAATTTCACGAGTTCGTAAAAAACATGCTTAATACGTAATGATACATTCCCCATGTATCATGTATGCATGTGTCTAAGATGAAGAAGCACTATTGAATGTTCAGTTTCCAATTTTGGTTAATTGTCAAATTTGAAACATGATCAGAATCAGTTGAACATCGAAACTACTTTTTAAAGAAGATAAATTCCCGTGGGAAAGGAGGCTAGGTCTCCCAGGTGTTAAGTAGTGTGTAGTATAAAAGTTTAGTGTGATTAGTTTGATTAGTAAGTGGACAACTACTACAAGTAGTGTGTAATAATATTATGTTAAATAGTTAATGAGAATAATTCATTTTTTCATCATCTGTGTTAGCATTCCATCTTTCCCTCTCAGTTCTCTCTCTTTAGTTTTCCTAACAAAGTGGTATCAAGAGTCAAATCAAGATCCATCTGTGATCTGTGATCTGTGATCATGGCCCAGAAAAGCTCAGCCATCTCTCTCCCCACAACCCTCCCCATCCTCGACGGCAAGAACTGGAGTTGGTGGTGCATCCAGATGTGCGTGATTCTTGGGTATCAGGAGGTTTTGGAAATTGTGGAGGAGGGATTCCCGGCGCTTGGCAAAGCACCCACTGCCTTCAAGGAGAACAAGAAGCGGGACTGCAAGGCGATGCACATCCTTCATCAATGCGTAGATGAAGCCCATTTTGAGAAGATCATTGAGGCATCCAGTGCTCATGCGGCTTGGGAAATCTTGGAAACGACGAATGAGGGAGCGGCGAAGGTTAAGAAGGTGAAATTGCAGACAATGCGATGCCAATACGAGCTGATGGCGATGGAGGACTCCGAGATCATTGCAGCGTTCTTCAATCGCGTGCTTGTCCTCACGAATGCGATGAAGGCATACGATGAGGAATTGAAGACCTTGATGATTGTTGAGAAGATCTTACGGTGTTTGGCTCCAAGATTCGACCATGTGGTTGTTGCCATGGAAGAATCTGGGAAGGTGGAGTCCATGACGATTGCTGCGCTTCAAGGTTCTCTCGAAGCTCACGAACAATGCCTACTATAGCGTACCACAGATCGAGCTTCGGATCAGGCCCTGCAAGCCCAGTCTTCCCGAAAGAACGATTTTCACCGCAAAGGCAACAATAGGGGCAAAGTGAAAGGCAAAGAATACAAAAGTTCATTAGGAAAGGGTTCTGGGAATCATGAACCCTCAAAATCTAATCAAGAGCCAGCTGAATCATCAGGGCGTAGAAATAGGGGAAATCAAAGGTATCGGGGCAAGAAGAAAGTGATTGATCGCAAGAGCTGAGGTGTTACAATTGTAACAAGATTGGTCATTTCTCCTCTGAGTGTAATGCCCTTGCCCAAGGAAATCATCATGATGGACATGGTGGTGATGAAGCCAATTTGCTCAAAGATGATGGTGATCTCGATGAAGATCCTCCTGTGATGATGATGATGACCACCAATTCAGATTCTAGCAGTTCAAGAACATGGTATTTGGATTCTGGTTGCTCGAATCACATGACAGGGCATAGGAATTGGCTGGTAAATTTTGATGATTCAAAAAGAAGTGTCATTCGATTAGCTGACAATAGAACAATTGCTGCTCAAGGGATGGGAGATGTCCTGATATCTAAGAAGGATGGAAGCAATGCTCTCCTTTCAGATGTCTTGTTTGTTCCAGGTATAAAGAGTAATCTGGTGAGCATTGGTCAATTGGTTGAAAAAGGATTCAAATTGAAATGTGAAGAAGGAGTTCTGGAGTTGTTTGATCAACAAGGGAAGAGAATGTTGAAGATCCCACTTGCCCAAAACAGAACCTTTCAAGTGGATCTTTCAGTCACTAAATCTCAGTGTATGTCAGCTGAAATTCTGGATAGTGATACTGGGCTTTGGCATCTCAGGCTAAGGCATTTGAATTTCAAAGGAATGAACATGTTAAGATCCAAAGGCATGGTTCATGGTCTGCCATCTATTACCATTCCAAAAAAGGTATGTGAAAATTGCATCTTTAGCAAACAACCTAGAAGTTCATTCAACAGCTTTACACACTCTAGGTCTTAGAACTTGTTGGATGTTGTATACTCTGATTGTTGTAGTCCTTTTGATACACCTTCACTTGGGAACAACAAGTACTTTGTGAGCTTTGTTGATGAATTCAGTAGGAAATTATGGTTGTATATGCTGAAGCTCAAGAGTGAAGTGTTTGAGACTTTTAAAATATTTAAAAGTATGGTTGAAAAGCAGACACGGAGAAGCATTAAAATTCTGAGAACAGATGGAGGATGAGATTTTTGCTCTACAGATATGTCCAATTATTACAAGGAACATGGCATTGTTCATGAGATAACAATACCATATACTCCTCAGCATAATGGCATTGCTGAGAGGAGGAATAGGACTGTGCTTAACATGGTGAGAAGCATGCTAAGAAGCAAGCAACTTCCTCACAAATTTTGGGGAGAAGCTACTACAACTGCTGCCTATGTTCTTAATAGGTGTCCAACACAAAGGCTCATTGGCATGGTCCCTGAGGAAGCCTGGACTGGAAGGAAACCATCTGTGAGTCACTTCAAAGTGTTTGGATCATTGTGTTTCAAACATGTTCCTAACCAAAGAAGGAAGAAATTGGATTCCAGGTCAGAGGTGATGATTTTTGTTGGGTATAATCCCACAAGCTCATATAGATTGTATGATCCTAATGCACATCAAATTGTGTACAACAGAGATGTCTATATTGATGAACAAAGATCATGGAAGGATTATACTGAAAATTTTAGTGTTTCAAGAAGACAAGTGCAGCTCAGTTGGGATAACTCTGAGGTGATTAATGATCCTGCAAGGTTCAATCATGATGCATCCCCAACAGGAATCAGAGGAAGACCAGTAAGAAATAAACAACAACCAGTGAGACTGCAAGATTATGAGTTGTTTCCTGATAATGCAGTGACTAATGATGGTGATTTGATCCATTTAACACTCCAATCTGACATAGAGTTAGTCAGTTTTGATGAAGCCATCAACAGTGAGGTGTGGAGGAAAGCTATGACTGAAGAAATTGAATCAATTGAAAGGAATAAGACATGGGAATTGGTGGTTTTACCTCAAAATAAGAAGCCTATTTCAGTGAAATGGGTCTACAAGACCAAACTCAATCCAGATGACACTATATCTAAGTACAAAGCTAGATTAGTGGCTAGAGGGTTTCTTCAGAAGCAAGGCATTGATTATAAAGAGGTGTTTGCACTAGTTGCCAGATTTGAGACAATTAGACTCATTGTGGCTTTAGCAAATCTAAATCATTGGGATCTCTGGCAATTAGATGTTAAGTCAGCATTTCTCAATGGTCCACTAGATGAGGAAGTTTACATCATGCAGCCACCTGGATATGAGAGGAAAGGTGAGGAAGAAAAGGTGTTTAGGCTGAAGAAGGCTTTATATGGATTAAAGTAAGCCCCTCGAGCTTGGAACAAAAGGATTGATTCCTTTCTTAGTCATGTGGGCTTTGTTAAGTGCACTGTTGAACATGGTTTATATGTCAAGCAAGAGGGAGCTGGAGATATCACAATCATTTGTTTGTATGTTGATGATCTACTTATTACAGGTAGTGATGTGAAGTTGATTGATCGAGTCAAGAAGCAGCTCAGTCAAGAGTTTGAAATGACTGACCTGGGATTGCTCACTTACTTCTTAGGCATTGAATTTTTGAGGACTGAGTGTGGAACATTCATGCTGCAAAGGAAGTATGTGATTGATATGTTGAAGAAGTTCAACATGAAAGGCTACAATTCTGCAGAGACCCCAGCTGATATGAACATGAAGCTTGAAAGTTTCACTGAGGAGGACAAGGTTGATTGCACAATGTACAGGCTGATTATGGGGTGCTTACGGTTTGTGTGCCACACAAGACCTGACATTTCATATAGTGTGGGAGTGGTGAGTAGGTTCATGAGTGATCCTAGAAAACCTCACTTGGTTGTAGCCAAAAGGATATTGAGGTATCTACAAGGCACTGCAGCTTTGGAATTCTATTCCCATATCAAAAAGAGAAGGTTTGTCTACAACTTGTAGCCTATTCAGACTCGAACTGGTGTGGGGACAAGGTGGATAGGAGGAGTACAATGGGTTATGTATTTTTTCTTTCTGGGGTTCCAATCTGTTGGTGCTCAAAGAAGCAGGACGTGATTGCTCTTTCCACATGTGAAGCATAATATATTTCTGCTTGTAATGTTGCTTGTTAGGCCAATTGGATTACATACTTGCTGGAAGAATTGAATGTGAAGATGAGTGGGATTGTGGAGCTGTTGGTGGACAACAAATCTGCTATAGATTTAGCCAAAAATCTAGTCTCACATGGCAGAAGTAAACACATAAAAACTAAGTTCCACTTCCTGAGAGATCAAGTGAACAAAGGAAAAATTGATTTGAAGCACTGTAAGAAAGACTTGCAGTTAGCATATATCATGATCGGGGCTTTGAAGATTGACAGGTTCAAGATGCTCAGGAAGATGATGTGTGTTGTTAATTCTACAGATTTCTGAGGTTTTTTTTCTATAAGCTTTTGTACTAAGGAAGAGTGTTAAGTAGTGTGTAGTATAAAAGCTTTGTGTGATTAGTTTGATTAGTAAGTGGACAACTACTATAAGTAGTGTGTAATAGCATTCTATTAAATAGTTAATGAGAATAATTCATTTTTTCATCATCTGTGTTAGCATTCCATCTTTCCCTCTCAGCTCTCTCTCTTTAGTTTACCTAACACCAGGTAGGAGAGGTATTTCCAACCATTAGATATGGTATTATTACAGACTCTAAAGCAGCAGATGATTCAACAGCCACTCTTGAGAGATGTCAAATAACAAAGGGGTGTTGCTAGGTGCACCCAACATTTCAAATGAATGGGTGAAAATGCCCTTCACTTAAAATATAAAAGTTGTACACCCAACACTCCACTGTTCATGTTGGTTGTCCTTACGTTCCTCTTGGTTGTCCTTACGTTCCTCTTGGTTGCGCCGTTTGCTTGCTTTCGCGACGATGTTCAAGCTTCTTCTCCTCTCGGCAGCATTTGCTTTCATTGGAGGTTGGTTTGTCGCGCATTGGGTGGTTCGTTGTCGGCATTGAGGACCTACATCTCTGTTTTGCTCTTCCACTATCGAGGTAAGCTTCGCGTCTCCGTTAATGGCTGCATTTTCGTATTTCGTTTTCTGCGTTCGTACGGATCAACATGATTCGTAAGTGTTATATGATCCGTATAATGCATACAGATCAACTTCATCCTTATGACTCATACGCATGCCTCATACGGATCAACTTGATCCGTATGAGTCATACAGATCAATTTCATCCGTATGACCCTTTTTAATTAAAAAAAGAAGGTATTTATGTTTTGAAAAATGTTTTTAAATAGGTATTTTATTTGTTAGTTTTGTTTTAAAAATAGGTATTGTTTGTGTTTAAAAAAAATAATATGTATGATTGCATGGTGTTATGAAATAGTTTGAAATTGTAATAGTAAATATATGAATTTTGTAATTGTTTATGTTTATTTTATTTCAATGAAAAATAGTCATATATTATTTGTAGTTATAAATTTTGTAGTTATTTATGTTTATTTTAATAGTAAATATTGAATTTGACCAAAAAATGCATGTCAAAATTTGCAGATTATGGTTAAAACTAGAGAGTTAGGTCGTGCCTTAGCCAGGGTTATGGGTAGAGCCTTGGGGAGAGAGGATCATCATGATTTAGATGATGTTCTCCAACGGCGAAGGCCTACGACATCTGCACGTAGGCAACGGGAAGCTGCCCCTATTGCTGAGGATGATCCTATGCTTACTGAAGACGTACATGCACATGCTGAAGAAGTTGTTGATGATGTTGAGGGATTTCCAAGTGGGCTGTGTGACCCATCAGTGCTGACTGACTATGGTGACCATGTTGTAGTCATCGTATGGAATGAAGAGGTATTTCAAATTTTAAATTAAACTTAATTGTTATTATTTAAATTTGTCATAATTTTAATTATTATTTTTATAAGTTGTCGAATCATTTTTTTTTTGCAAGAACGTCCTGAATTGAAGTTTTCCTCCCATGGAAGGAAGGTTCAGAAATTTGGGAGGCCTGTTCCAAAAATTGAAGGGCTAGTCGCTGCCCTTGAAGCACGGATGCGGCACCTCAGCGGCGTGTCCCGCGTCGGAAGCGCACTGGACACGCATTCGGGTCCGACTTCGGTGCGACGCGGTGTCCGTTGCTTCCGCCGTCACCGGACACGGTTGGACGCCGGACGCGCGCGATTGGACGCGACCCACCAAGTGGACATGCATGATTGGACGCGGCCCAACAAGCCTCAACCATTGTTTTTATTTATTTAAAAAATGCTTACCAAATACAAAAGCGGTTCTTCTTCGTCTTCTCCTTGCCGTTTCCCGCAAGCGAACCAAACGCCTCCACCAGTGCACGTTGTCGCCTCCGTTTCCCCGGCAGGTAGGCCTTTCACCCTTGTTTCTTTTCTCATCTCCTCCCTATTTCTTTTTTGGTTTTTGTGGGTGCCGTTTCTGGTTTCTTAATAATGGATCTTTGTTTTTCTTGCTGCCTATGTTGAAAAAGCATTATTCTCTTCATCTCTTGTCGCTGTCGTGTTACTGTTTTTCTATTTTTCCCGTTGTCGTGTTATTGGCTTATTGCCGTAACTATGAATAGAGCAGTATAGGACCTATACTATAGCCTACAGGTATGGCAGACCTTATTTTTTGGTGAAGACACTAACTATGTCACGTGAATACTGGCTGTATGGCAACATTGACAGGCCTTGATTTTTAGTTGAGTAAATTTCTTCTTTTTATGAACATGCTTGTCTCTTTCTATTTCCCTCCCATTTCACTATAGGCTTTAATAGCTCCACCAATTATAGAATTAGTAAATAATTTTCTACAACTAACATTTTATATTTGTAAGCTTTGAAGGACTATGCATCCCTCCAAAGTTGATTGTGTTTGAATATAATTTAATAACTTGACATATTATTTTAGCACTGTTGCTCTTTTAAATTTTAATAACTTGACATGCTACTTTTTCCCAATGTTGCAGCAATTATTATAGTCAAACACTTCCAATACACACCTTGACACTCAATACAATGTCCACAACTTCTAAAAAAAAAAGAATCCTATATTGGAGGTTCTTGAATCGTTTACAAGTTTTATTTTGATGTTTTACTATTAATCCCATATGCTTGGATAAGATATTTTATCAAATTATACAGAGATGTCACAACCTAGTTCAACTTCTCTCATTGTTTAACTGATTTTGTCACTTCCTTGGTGTAATTATGATACCACTAGCTTTTTGTGAGTATAAAAAGAAATTTGGTGGCATTTGGTTGTTTGTTTAGAAATTGTTTACATTGATTTTTAATTTTTTTTAAATTGATTAAAAATTGTTTTTTGTTGTTTGTTTTTTATTTAGAAATTGTTTACATTGATTTTTAATTTTTTTAAATTGTTGTAGAGATGAGCGCTACTAGTCCTAGTTAACAAGATGATGATACCAAACCTTTATGGACCTATGTTACAAAAATAAAAAGTGTAGGTGGTGGTGGAAATTATGAGATAAAATCCAATATTTGTGATTTTACCTTTAATGGGTCTTACACTAGAGTAAGGGCACACTTGTTGAAGATGATTGGAAAGGGAGTTAGAGTTTGTCAAAAGGTAATAATCGTCAAACTTATAGATTTGAAGAAGATAGACAATGAGGTTACATTGAGGGAGGAAAAGTAAAAAACAAAATCTTTGTCATTTTTGGTTTCTACTCAACACCACATGGATACAAACACTCTTGGTGTTGATCCAAAAAAGAGAAAGACATCAACTGTAGAAAATGCCTTTAATTTGCAAGCTAGAGAGACACTTGATCATGAAATTGCTAGGATGTTTTACTCTTCGGGGCTGCCTTTTCATTTAGCAAGAAATCCTCATTATAGGAAGACATTTGTCTATGCTGCCAATAATAAGATCAATGGTTACCAACCTCGAGGTTATAATAAATTAAGGACAACATTATTTCAAAATGAGAGGAGACATGTGGAGAACTTGTTACAACCAATTAAAAATGCATGGAGCCAAAAAGGTGTGAGCATTGTTAGTGATGGATGGAGTGACCCGCAAAGAAGATCTCTTATTAATTTCATGGTTGTCACAGAGAGCAGACCTATGTTTTTAAAGGCCATCGATTGTTCAAATGAGATCAAAGACAAGAATTTCATTGCCAAACATATGAGGGAGGTAATTATGGAGGTTGGGCATTCAAATGTGCAAATAGTGACAGATAATGTAGCCGTTTGTAAAGCAACAAGTTTAATAATTAAGGCTGAGTTTCCTTCCATCTATTGGACTCCATGTGTTGTTCATACATTAAATTTTGCTTTGAAGAACATATGTGCAGTCAAGAATATAAAAAAAAAACAATGTTGTTTATGAAGAATGTTCTTGGATCACCCAAATTGTGGATGATGCAATGTTTGTGAAAAACTTTGTCATGAGTCACTCTATGAGACTATCAATTTTCAATTCATTGAAATTGCTATCCATTGTTTCAACAAGATTTGCCTCTACTATTGTAATGCTCAAGAGATTCAAGCAATTGAAGAAATGACTCCAAGAGATGGTCATTAGTGACCAATGGTCTTTTTATAAGGAAGATGATGTTGCAAAGGCTAAATTTGTGAAAGATACTTTGTTGGATGATAAATGGTGGGATAAGGTTGATTATATTCTTTCTTTCACTAGCCCTATCTATGATGTTCTTACAAGAACTGATACAGAAGCTTCATCTCTCCATCTAGTATATGAGATGTGAGATTCAATGATTGAAAATATGAAGAATGCCATATATCAATATGAGAGAATGGAGGAGAGTGAAGGATCAAACTTTTATGAGGTAGTGCACTCCATATTAATTGACCGTTGGACTAAGAGTAGCACTCCTCTTCATTGTTTAGCTCATTCCTTAAATCCTAGGTAATTAACTCTATACTTTTTTACTTACATTTTTTTTAGAATTACATAAATTTTAATCATGTATATATTTCTTTTTAATTGTAGATATTATAGTCATGAATGACTAAGTGAATATTCTAATCGAATTCCTCCACATCAAGACATGGAACTCACTCGTGAAAGATCAAAATGCTTCAAGAGGTTCTTTCTTGATGTGGATGTAAGAAGGAAAGTGAATATTGAGTTTGCCAACTTCTCGGATGGAAGAAAAGGTTTTGATGATCTTGATTCTTTAAATGATAGAGGTCAAATGGATCCAAAAGCTTGGTGGCTAGATCATGACGCTAATGCTCCAATACTTCAAAAGGTTGTCCTTAAGTTACTTGCACAACCTTGTTCATCTTCATGTTGTGAAAGGAATTGGAGTACATATTCATTTATCCATTCTTTAAAGAGAAACAAGATGACACCACATAGAGCTGAAGATTTAGTATTTGTTCATAGCAACCTACGACTTCTCTCAAGGAATACTCCACAATATCATCAAGAGGAAACTTGTGGGATGTAGCTGGAAATGATTTTGAATCACTTGATGATTGTGGTATTCTTGAAATTGCTAGTTTGTCTTTAGACGAACCAGAGTTAGATGATGTCTTTTTCAATGATGATTGATAGGTTGCTGCCACAAGATTAAGTCCTTTGATCGCATGTTCAGTGGACACTAGCAATCTGGGACTTATATCCGCTTTTGTGGAGAGGTGACATAAGGAAACTAGCAGTTTCCATCTTCCTATTGGAGAGCTGACCATCACCCTGGATGATGTGGCGTCTTTGCTTCATCTTCTAATTATAAGCGCATTCCACATCTTCGAGTCTCTGCATGTCAACGAAGCTGTGTTGATGTTGGTGGAGTTACTTGAAGTCTCCAGAGAATAAGCTAAAGCTGAGATAGCACAATGTCATAGGGCATACGTACGCCTATTGTGGCTACGAGATATTTATCATAGTAGATGTGAGGTTGGACATTGGACTGTTGCAGCTCGTGCCTATTTGCTGCATTTGTTAGATTACACTCTTTTTGCTAACAAGAGTGCAACACATGTTCATGTTTTTTTAGACGTTTTTCGAGACTTGATTCAAAGTGGAAGCTATGCATGGGGAGTTGCCGCCCTAATGCATATGTATTATCATTTGAATGATGCTTGTAAGATCGGTGGTCGACAACTTGCTGGTTACATAACCCTATTACAGGTAATTAATATGTTTTTAATATGTTAATTTGGACTATGTTTTTAATATATTTTAATATGTTAATTTTACATTTGTTTTATTTTGATCTAATCTTTGTAGTGTTGGATATATGAGCATTTCCCTGCTGAGTGTTTGACTAATCTAGACTATGATGAGATCTCTCCACGTGCCTGCCGATGGATTGCTACGAAGGCTTCTTTGAAGTCATTACCAACATCGATGTACTGACGATTCCTAATGTTTGCTGGATGCCTTACAGTGAACACCATGGAGTGCGGGAGTTTGATTTGATTTCATGCTTTTCAGGTCATCTACGATGGGGTCCCGTTGTTGTCAGACACCGACCAGAGAGGGTGGTGCGGAAATTTGGATACGTTCAGACCATTCCTCCATAGACTACGAGTTCCATGTTATCATTTGAAGATGTTGACGACAAGTGGATGCATTACTTTGATTATCTTGCAACAACGGACCAAATTTGTGTTGTGCCAGGACAATGTGCATCAGATTACATACAGTGGTTCTTCATGATTTCACATCCGTTCATGACACTTACATAGCTTGCTGATCCGACCAAACATCCACCTGTGATGTAGGATGACACATATGTGGAGCCACATATCCCTGAGGTCCAAGTGGCACCAGCAGCAGCACCGACACATGCCTCTTCTGATGTGGAGCAGCCTTGACATGCAGTGGTAAGTAATGTTGCTTTAATGTTTTATCAAGTGTCATTTAGTTCACTTATTGTAATACTTTATGGGTTGTTTTCAATGTCACAGAAGGCTCCCAAGTGTCGCAACCTACCCTTTTGCGTGCGAGCGAGGCGAGGCTCACGGGTGCGTCTTCCAAAGGAGGAAAATGCGCGGAGTCACCACCAACGTTTATTTGTGGAAAACGTTGAAAAAACCGAAGGAAACCGGTCATGAAGAATATTTCAGATTCGGGAGTTGTATTTACGTTTGAGGAAGGTATTAGGACCTCTCACGTTTGCCCCAAAGAACAACAACCTTAATTTTAGAATTGTATGAAATTGTGTACCTAAACTTTTATTTCTTTTTATTTTTGAGGTCGACAAAAGCGGGACTCTTGCTCCTACGTACCCTCCATCGAAGAGGAAATCAGACCTACGTAGTTCTTTCTTAAGGGCGAATCAAGTGATTCTTTTTACTTGGTATGTGGTCTTTTTAAGGCATTGGACCTTAAAAATGATCCATTTTTACTTGGAAAGAAAAACTGAGGTATTGAACCTTAAGATCCTTTTTAAGATTTTTTTTTGCGGACAAGTTTGACTTTGCAAGTTGATTTTAGCCTTAGTTTCACTTTTGTTATTAGTCAATTCAATTAAGAAAGAGAAATCCCAAAGAGAAACGTCCGATTGATTTTTTTGCTTTATTTTACTAAAAGATATTTTTTGATTATTATATTATTATTTTACCTCTTTTTGGTTTCCAATGTGGTTACGGCATGACCGAACGGTCGGATTTCATTTTAACAGAAATTAACGGATATTACAAAATCAAATGAAGATGACTTCAGTAAATGACTGAAGCACGTCAAAAGGGGGTACGAAAAGTAAATGAAACGAGAATAAAAGTACATGAAACAAATGGGGACCACCACGGGTACATAGAATGAATTGAAAAGTTTGATTTCGGGAACTTATCGGTTGAAGACCGAAGAACGACGAAGAACGAATGACGAATGACGAAGAACGGTTGAAAATCTTCGCGAAATCACCCACGGAAACGTTACGGAAGCGTCTCGGCTTGGATTTTCTTAACGGAAACAATTTTTCTCACTAATTTCAAGTAATTACGAAATGCCAAGAAGGCAGAACCCCTTCCTTCTTCACTCCTCCCTCTATTTATAGGAAAATAGGGGAGGAGCTTGCCACCCAGCTCGCCCAGGCGAGCCAGATTGCTTCCTCCTGAAGCAACCGCCTTCTAGAGGAAGAATCTGGAAGGCCCAAGTGGGCCTGGTTGCTATTTGCACCTTTTTTTTTACTAAATACACCCCTTTGCTTTTTTTTGGTGATTCTTTTTTCGTAACGTTACGAAACTTTACGAATTTCGTAACGATACTTGTTTTCTTTCCGTAAGGTTACAGAACCTTACGGATTATGTAATTACTCCTTTTTTAGCTTTTGGAATGTTACGGAAACTCACGGATTGCGCAACAAAACTTCCTTTTGATTTCCGGCACGTTAAGGAATTTCACGGATTGCATAACAATGCTTCCTTTTGATTTTCGGCATGTCTCGGAACTTCACGTATTGTGCAACAAAGGGTGCCAAGTACCTCGAAGCGGTCAACCAAAGGTTGCATGCCATCAAACAATAGTCCCCGAACGAAATTAGGGTATGACAGTTGCCCCTCTTTACTTACCTTTTATCGGAGATAAGAGGAAAGCAAAGATAAAACACTGATTTCGTCCGTCTTCGCCCTTTCCGTGATTAGTCTATGACAACTTCCGTCTCTCCTTCTTCTTTCTCTGCACAACACAAAACAAACACAAACAACAAAAAACACCAATAACATAATATACACATATACACATGTTTGGCGAAGGAACCGATCGGAAAAATAAAAAAAAAAACACATTTCCTAGCCACCGGAGGCTTCGCGCTTGATAACGAAGGACACATAAACAGCGCTAGGCAATCAATTCATGGGACTCCAAATAAGATTTGAGGGTGGAGGATAGGCGAGCAGCGCTAGGCAATCAATTCGCGGGGCACCAGACTCGATGGCGGAGGACGCATGAACAGCGCTAGGCAATCAATTCATGGGTCTCCGAATAAGATTTGAGGGTGGAGGATAGGCGAACAGCGCTAGGCAATCAATTCGTGGGGCTCCAGACCCGTTGGTGGAGGATGCATGAATGACAATCAATTCATGGGGCTCTGAATAAGATTTGAGGGTAGGACCGAATGGTCCACCTTTTTTTTTTCTAAAAAGGCGAACATGCTTTTAGCAAAGAAAAATAAATCATGCGAGAGCACCATATCTTAGAGAAACAATATACCTATGCCAAAGGCAATTTTCCTTGTAACAAAAAATGAAGGGCAGGATGTAAACATTTAGCTTTTAAATGAACATTTAGGCGAAACGTCGGGTCAAACTGAAACTGGGAATAAAATCACTTATAGTGTATAAAAACTCACACATGCAATTGTTTTACCCTAATCCCAAACCATAACTGCACCATGACTTTATTTTGCACACGATTTCCTATCGAACCAAAAGATCACACTCACGATCACGGATCAATAAGATTTTCTCAAGGGTAGTGTTTTTGGAGAGGAAGCTGGGTGTTTCAGTTTTTTCCTCTTTATTTATGTGGGGCGGGATATCGCCAGTCGAGAACGACTTTGAATGGCAATCCCAAAGGAAGAACCACTTTAAAAATGAGTTTTCTCTTTGCTGGCGGTTATTTACCTCGTCGAAAATTTATTCGGTTCGAAGATCTCCTGTCCTCTTTCTTGCTTTCCATTATTGATTGGGAATTATTCTATTTTCCTTCGATCTTTTCCTTTTTACTTTCTTCCGATCTCCGACCGAGAATCCTTCTTTTCCTTTTCTTTTCTTTCTTTTCATTTCCTCCTTTCCGATCTTTGTTTAGGTTGAGTCTCAACATGGTCTTTTCATCGTGCGAGCCCGATCTTGATATCTGGGGCAAAACAAATTCGTGTGTCAAGGTGTCGATCTCAGGTTGAATTTCCATATTATTTCCACAAGGCACGTGTAACAATGATGATTTGGAAACAACGTGCAAAATTAGTCATGGCCACAGCTAGGTGGGTACTCAAGCATCCAGTTTATGGCATTGTGATACTAAGGCTTGGGATTTACACAAGTAGACCCAATATTTCCAAATTATGTTCTTTCATCGGTTCAATGAATCCATCCATTCTTATCTCGGTTATTCCGGAAAATAAACTCTTAGCGTCAGTCTCTTGTTTCCAAAAGATATGTTTGCTCTCTACGAATGATTTATGCTTCCTATGACCATAACATGCCGACCTTCGAGGTCTTTCTTTCTTTTTCTTTTTGTTTCATTTTTTATGTTTGCAAAAAACTATACATCCATCGCCATCTATGAGAAAGCTTTTCTTTGTACACCTACATTCCTATACATGACGAACTTTTTCTGTATACACACGCATTAAAACTCTTTCTCTTTATATCAACACAGTCTATATACAAACTCTATTCCTGTTCGAAGATTTCTTTTTTTCGTTTTTTCAACATACACTCATGGTTCATACAAAAATTTCTTTGTATACACTCATTACTCACACACAAGAATTTCTTTTCACACCTTATTTACACACACACAAAATCCTTTCATACATTTTTTCTTTTACATATAAAAACTCTTTTCTTTTCTTTATATATATAGACATGACATTTGTTCACAACACTTCTTTCTTTTTCTTAATTTTGGCGTTATCATGATTTATGTTCATTTTATTTTTAGGACAACGTTCCTAAATGAAAACTCTACACGATTCCGGAATTTCAACAAACACTATCGACAATAACGAAGTAAGTACTAACGCAACAATCCAAACAACATGTATGCACAAAACAAGAGTCAAACAAAACAAAACAAACGTTAGTCCCTCAAGTTATAAAAAATAAAATGATATGTAACAGATAAAAGAGGAAACATAAAAGAGAATATAAATCGAGTAAATCTGTCATCTTCTCATCTATGCGGGCCTCATCTGCATCGCCAGGAGCCTCTGCGGGTGCCTCTCCTGCCTGGGCCTCAGGCCAATCTCCGGGCCATGCAACCTCTGCCCTACCCTGAACTGATTTGGAGTAGGGCACGCAAAAGGAGCGAAACCATGGCTCTGCAGACTGAGGCTGAGCTGGTAGAGACACTCATGGGTCTGCACCTGCCCCCTGTGGTTGGCCACCTGCTGGCGAACCAAGTGCTGTAAATACTGCTCCATGCCAAATGACCCAGCTGGATCAGCCTGACGAGGTGGTGGTGGTGCGTCTGCGGCCTACGGTGCATCACCCTACGCCTGTCTAGGCGTGCAATACTTCTCAATGAAAGCCCGGGTGATCGGCGGTCGAATCACCTTACTAAGTGTGACAGGAACCCCGAATGACTGGCAGAGGCCCGTGATCAACGCTGGAAACCCCAGGGCCCTGTTAGACTTATCTGGGTCTAGAGGGTGCCTGGTAGGTGGCATACCTGCAAATAAATAAATGGCGTCAGCGATCAACTGAGCCACATGGACGCTCATCCGTGTCAGGATGGCGTACACCAGCTGACACTTCGGCAGAGGGAGGTCAGAGTTATGATCGCTGGGTAGGACGTTGCTGAGCAGCAACGCCATCCACATCTGAGTCAAGGTGGTCATGCTGGTGCGCATGATTCGCACCTGTCTCCCGGCAGCGGTCCGGGCAAAATCCTGACCCGGTATGCATAACAGATGGGCAATGGCCTCCTCGTCAAATCCATCGGCCCGATTCCTTCTCTGACTATACTCGCACTCCTGGCCCTCCTCTAACACTAGTGGGTCTCCCAGGAACTGGCTGAGGGTGTCTGCATCAAAAGGAATCCACTGGCCCCTTACCCATGACCGCATGTCTCGCACGCCCTCCTCCGTGGGCCAAGCATTGGCGTAAAACTCTAGGACTACATCTGGGTCAAACTTAGCCATGGGAGTGACCAGTGACGTCCAACGCCGGCGAGCTATCTCTTCCTGGAAATCTGTGTACTCATCGTCCCTGAGCTGGACACGTCTCTCTCGGTGGAATGACCATCCCTTGATGGCCTCAAAACATTGCTGGTGCTCAACGCTCCTGAAACGATGGTTGTCGAACTCGGGAACGGCACTAGTCCCTTCAGCCGCGGCATCCTTCCTAGATCTCTTTGTGGAAAGCTTTCTCAAAGCCATTTCCTGGGAGGACAAACATTTGGAAAGTTAGTTTACAAGAAAACACTTATTTTAAAGCAAAAAACGGTATGCTAATCTTTCCGATTTAGAACAAACTCGTGCACACATTTCCTTAATGTAAAACATTTATGAACGTGCATATGCGTAAAATATCCTACTATTTATATCAACATACAAGGATATTCAAAACATTCTAGTTACCACACATACATATTTTTTTGAAAAGAATACATATACGCATGCTCAAGGTATTGTGTCAAAATTACACATGTTCATATCCTAAGTATTTTGCTACCACAAACCACCTACGCACACTTGGAGTATTTTATTAACATATACATTTTTGTTGTTTCATATTTGTTTATATATGCATATTGGAGAGCCAAACTCATGCCATGCACACACTTGCATTTATTTGAGAAGGAACTTTCATGTCATCTATCTACACTTGAAAGGCAATTCCACATCATATATTCATTTGGGAAGCATTCTCGTGCCATTTTTGACATGGGTACATTTTTGAAAGGCTCCTTATGCTAACTATCCACAAATATGCATATTTTGAAAGACATTTTTACGCTACCTATCCTACATATACAGATTTTTGAAATGCATTATTTGCTATACATTCACACTTTGCAAGGTATTTTTATGCCATATATTCACACACTTTGCAAGGCATTTTTATGCTATATATATATTCACATATATACATACCGTTGAAAGGTATTTTCCATGCTACCTAGGTGCAAGGTATTCCTCATGGGGCAGCCAAATTTAAATTCTAATAAAAATTTCTCAAACATGTCCTAACATTCATGCCTTTTTACATTCAAAGCCAAAACTTAGATTCCTAGGCGTAAGTCATGCTTCCTTGTATTGAAATTAAAAGCTTGGGTTCCTAGGCTTAGAATCGCATTCAGGCACTCATTTTAAATCCTTCATGCTCTCCCTATACATATAAAACAGTCCCACAATCCCAAGCTTACAAAACCATGCTCATATGTCATTGAGGCATTTCACCGAGCACTTGGTGGGTGCATGTTTAGGCATGAATAGCAAGAGAGTGGGGGCAATGTGGCATGCCCCATTGCTTTAGAATGCAACATAGGCCTAGGGCCATCCCATACAACCCCCCAACTCACCCCAATCAAGCATGAAACAAAGCCAAAATTGCCCCATAGACTTGGGCATATTCACACAACTTAGAGCACCAAAAGAAGACCAAGATACATCAATGGAAAGCTAGAAAGCTCAAGAATGGGATACTTACTTGATGGAGTGAGTAGGAGTATAAAAAATAAAAGCAAAATGCAACCAAAGGTGGCTTGGGGGAGCAAAAACAGCAAGGTCCGTGAGCTTTGCGTTTTTTGAAAGTGGGGGGGGGGGGACTTTTAGGTGAAGAAAACGTTCCCCCTCCCCCTATTTTAACATTTTCGTACAGGGGTTGCTCGCCCAGGTGAGCTAACCTGTACTTTTTTTTTTTTAGGGAATACATGAGCATGGCCTTCTACGGGTCGGCGTTCGCTTACTCGAACCCACTCAAAGTAGATTAGGCATCCATTATTTATTTTAAACAAACAATAGTAATAATTACTGTAAATTTAAAGGATACTAGGCTGCCTTGCAGCGGCGTTTTCCGCTTGTCCAGAGCCGGGAAGGGACGACGATTGGTCGGTCGTGACCCTAACCTCTATTTGCATCCGTCCCTAAGTACCTGAAAGTAGGAAACAACAATGCGTGGCAAATCGTGACCGCGTCGTCGTCTTACCTTGATTGATTTCTGCCTTTTAACCTTGTCTCGACCACTGACTGTTGCCTAAGACGATCCTGCCCCTGTTATCACAAAATATGCATGCGCATGCGTATGCATGAATGTTTTCAATGCAATAATCTTCTTAGTGAAAGCTGGTTAGGTTCAGTTTTAATTAAGCGCTTGGGGCACCCCATGAACTGAGCGAAAGGGCTCAGGTTATTACAAATGGCACATGGTTTAAACCAAAGTGAGGATTGAAGCCTCAGACCTATGTTCTCTCCTTTTAAAGAACTGTGACGAGACAATTACAGCGGACAGGAATCCCTGGAGGAAACCAAGAAGAACAAAAACACAAAAATAAAAAGAACATGCAGCGGTTTCCTCAATTGCCCTAGACTTCAAGCGCAATATCGCTTAACGACATCGGAGTTCACGGGCGAGGGTAGTTCCTCGCCATCCATGTTGGTGAGCACCAGAGCCCCCCCAGAAAAAGCCCTTTTCACAACGAAAGGTCCTTCATAATTTGGGGCCCACTTCCCTCGATTATCTTTAACAGCGTGGGATATCTTTTTCAGCACAAGGTCCCCCTCGTTGAACTTGCGCGAGCGCACCTTTTTGTCGAACGCGTTCTTTATCCTTTGTTGATACAGGCGCCCATGGCTAATGGCCGTCAAACGCTTATCTTCAATAAGGTTGAGTTGGTCGTAGCGTGTTTGAGCCCACTCTGATTCTTCTAGGCCCGATTCTGCTAGCATCTTCTGGGAAGGGACCTCTACCTCAAACGGGAGTACCGCTTCCATCCTATAAACCAAGGAATACGGCGTTGCCCCAGTAGAAGTTCGTATCGAGGTTCGATATCGATGCAGGGAAAAAGGCAACATCGCTTGCCAATCCTTGTATGACACCGTCATCTTCTAAATAATTTTCTTAATATTTTTATTTGCAGCCTCTACAGCCCCGTTCATCTTTGGCTGCTAAGGGGTGGAGTTATGATGTTGGATCTTGAAATCCCCGCACATTTCCTGCATCATTTTGTTGTTCAGATTGGTGCCATTGTCAGTAATGATCTTTCTAGGGAGTCCGTATCGACAAATCAGTTCCTTCTTTATGAATCTGACCACCACACTCCTCGTGACATTGGTATAAGAAGCCGCTTCAACCCATTTGGTTAAATAATCTATCGCCACAAGAATGAAGCGATGATCATTCGAAGCTTTGGGTTTGATGGCCCCAATGACATCTATCCCCCACATGGAAAAAGGCCAAGGGGCGGACATGACATTCAGAGGATGTGGCGGAACATTGACGTTGTCCGTGTATGCTTGACATTTATGGCATTTCCTTACATGGGTGCAACAATCGCTTTCCATAGTGAGCCAGTAATAACCTGCTCTAAGGATCTTCCTGGCCATAGCATGCCCATTGGCATATGTCCCAAATGAACCCCCGTGGATTTCCTCAATCATGTAGTTCACCTCTTTGGCATCTACGCATCACAGGAGGGTCATGTCGTGGTTTCGTTTGTACAGGATGGTACCACTCACAAAGAAACCAGTAGCCAATCTCCTTAACGTTCTTTTGTCATTGTCGGAAATCCCTGGTGGATATTCTTTGTTCTCAACATATTGTTTGATGTCGAAATACCACGGTTTCCCATCTCGCTCTTCCTCTATCGCACAACAATGTGTCGGCTTGCCCCGAGATCTGAATTCAATGTACGGCAGATCCCCGTGTGGGGCAAGTTGAAACATGGATGCCAAGGTGGCCAATGCATCGGCCATTTGGTTCTCTTCCCGAGGTATGTGGTGGAAAGAAATGTCGTCAAAGAATTCGGCTAACTTCAAGATATAAGTTTGATAGAGTAACAACTTCGGATCCCTAGTTTCCCATTCTCCTCTCAACTGGCGTATTACCAAAGCCGAATCTCCATACACTTTGAGTAGCTTTACGTCAAAATCAATGGCCGCTTGAATCCCAAGGGCGCACGCTTCATATTCGGCCATATTGTTGGTACAATCGAAACCTAGCCTGGCCGTGAAAGGAATACACTGATCATCTGGGGATACAAGGACTGCCCCTACTCCATGGCCCAAAGCATTAGATGCCCCATCGAAACAAAAAATCCATTTGTCTATATCCTCGTGCGTTCGCTTTTCTTTGAATAGGGCCATGATGTCTTCATCCGGGAACTCAGGGTGCATCGACCGATAATCTTGGAGGGGTTGTTGAGCCAAATAATCTGCCAAGGTGCTTCCCTTTATCGCCTTTTGGGTGACGTACACAATATCAAATTCAGATAGTAGTACCTGCCACCTAGCGATTCGTCCCGTGAGGGCTGGCTTCTCAAAGATGTATTTCACAGGATCCATTTTAGAAATAAGCCACGTGGTATGACTGAGCATGTACTGCCTAAGACGATGTGACGCCCATACCAAGGCACAACACGTCCTTTCCAACATTGAATAATTCATCTCACAGGCGGTAAACTTCTTGCTTAAATAGTAAATGGCTTGTTCCTTTTTCCTAGAGTCGTCGTGCTGACCCAACACGCACCCCATAGATTCGTCTAACACAGTCATGTATGGGAAAAGAGGTCTTCATGCTACAGGTGGCATGAGGATCGGGGGGTTCAGGAGGCTCTGCTTGATTTTTTCGAAGGCCTCTTGGCAGTCGCTGTTCCATAGGACCTTCTGGTTCTTACGTAATAGTTTGAAGATGGGCTCGCAGGTAGGGGTGAGTTGTGAGATAAATCTTGCGATGTAATTCAACCTGCCCAGGAAACCTCGAACCTGCTTCTCCGTGCGTGGTTCTGGCATTTCAAGAATGGCCTTCACTTTCTCGGGATCTATCTCTATCCCTTTCTGGCTCACGATAAATCCCAATAACTTCCCCAATTTCACCCCGAAGGTGCACTTGGCGGGGTTTGGTTTCAGTTGGTATTTCCGTAGCCTTCCAAACAGCTTACGCAGATTGACGAGGTGTTCGTCCTCGGTCCGAGATTTGGCAATCATGTCATCTACATAGACTTCTATCTCTTTATGCATCATGTCGTGGAACAACGTTACCATGGCGTGCTGATAGGTTGCCCCAGCATTTTTCAGCCCGAAGGCCATCACTTTGTAGCAAAATGTTCCCCATAGGGTGACGAAAGTAGTCTTCTCCACATCTTCGGGTGCCATCTTTATCTGATTATACCCTGAGAAACCATCCATAAAGGAGAAAAAGACGAACTTGGCTGTATTATCTACCAGTATATCAATGTGTGGCAAAGGAAAATTGTCTTTAGGACTGACTCGATTTAAATCCCGATAGTCTACGCACATTCGCACTTTGCCATCCTTTTTTGGGATCGGGACAATGTTGGCTACCCACTCCGGGTATCGAGATACAGCCAAGAAACCCGCATCAAACTGCTTTCTCACTTCTTCTTTAATTTTTAAAGACATTTCGGGTCTCATCCTTCGTAGTTTTTGCTTAACCGGGGAAGACCCGGGATTCAATGGCAACTTATGCTGCACAATGTCGAGGTCTAGACCTGGCATGTCTTGGTACGACCACGCAAAGATGTCTTGATATTCTTCAAGAAGGGTTATCAAACCTTGGCGGATAGGTGCGGTCATACGGGTTCCTACTTTCACTTCTTTCTTTCGCTCCCCAGTCTCTAAGTTTATCAGTTAGGTTTCCTCTTGGTGAGGCTTCATTTCGCATTCTTCCTGAGCGATCAACCTCTCCAACTCTGGTGAAAGGACGTCCTCTTCCTCTTCATCGTTTATTGTCTGACTTACTTCTCGGTCAAAATCGATTATCAAACTCTCGTTGTTAGGATCCTCAAAGAATCGACCCTCACATCTATACCAATCAAGACAAAAGAAACAAAAACATGCAAAACAATATGAGAAAAGATGGAATCTCAAGAACAGATGAAACAAGATCTCTTTGTTATTTAATAAAGTAGGTTTCACAAAACAAAAGAGAAAGGAATCTATAGCCTCTAATTACATTGAATCAGCGGTATAGACTTCCGACTGGCTCATCACGCGCTAGTTCCCCACTTGGGAATTGGGATGGCATGGTCGCGCGAAACTTGGCGGATCTTGTGGAGACTCCTCTCCTATTGCCGCCACCTCTTCCTCGAACATTATCCCGACACTTGTGAAACACTGGCTAACATGGCCGGGCCATGCCCTATTTGCCCGGAGTCTTGACGGCACATTCCTTCTTCCCGGTTTCCCGGGTTCATACCCCAACCCATATTTGTACGGGTTCCCCCTAATGTCGACCACATCAGCATTCCCGTGGTTGTCCTTGCCCAGACCCATTCCGGGCTCATAACCGTGCCTGAGCATCACCCGTGCCACCATTAGGGCTGCATTAGAGAGACAAGGCAGCAACAGACTCGTTTCCATAGAGGCACAACTTACCACCTCGAAGGATTGGAAAGTTGTTTCCAATGATTCTTCCGCTACTTCTACATATGGTGCGGAGGAGGGGCAGCTCACCAACATATCTTCTTCGCCTGACATTATCACCAAGAGTCCACCAACCGCGAATTTCAATTTCTGGTGAAGCGTCGAAGGGACCACTCCTAGCGCGTGAATCCAGGGTCTCCCCAAAAGGAAGTTGTTGGCGGGATTTATGTCCATCACTTGAAAAACCACATTGCAAGTGTGGGGGCCTATCTGAATGGGGATGTCGATTTCCCCCATCACCTCCCACCGACTACCGTCAAAGGCTCGTACTACCATCGAACTTGGCTTTAGACGTGACGCATTAAAAGGAAGTTTCTCCAAGGTGGTCTTTGGCATCACATTTAAACTTGAACCATTGTCGATGAACACCTTAGTGATGACATGGTCCATGCATCTGACAGACACATGTAGAGCTTTGTTGTGCCCTCTCCCCTCGACGGGAATCTCTTCTTTCACGAACGCGATATAGTTATTGGTAGTTATATGATTAACAATTCCTTCAAATCCCTCAACCGAGATGTCGTGTGCTACATGGGCTTCGTTGAGGACCTTTACCAATAGTGCAGGATGAGGCTCGAAGTTTATGAGCAGTTCGAGCAAAGAGATCCTTGCCGGAGTTTTATTCAGTTGCTCAACTACTTTAAACTCGCTTTGTTGGATGAGACGAAGAAACTCATGAGCCTCTTCCAAGGTCACCGCCTTTCCTTGAAAACCTTCTTTCTTTTCAGCTCCTTTTACCACCGGGGGATCTACTTCTTTTGAGGGGGTGGCCACGTCTGCGGGCTCTTGGATCATGGGTGCTTTCCCCTTGGTGGGCAATTCCGCCGAGTGAGGGGGAGCGAACACCCGGCCACTGCGGGTTACGACACTAAGGCCAGTGATGTTGGTCACCTTGGCTGACAAGGAGTCAACCTCGGTTGCAGCTCTCTCTCCAAAAGCGGGAGGGGTATACTTCCATGGAACAACCTTATTGCTTTGATAGGAAAACGGCGTTGGCTTGGGCACTGTCGGGGGGTACATGGGCCTGGAGCCGGTCACCTTCCTAGTGAAACATATTACTAGGGCTTTGGGGGTTAGGGGAACCTTCCTTTCCTCTGACTGCATGCAAATTTGTGGTTCTTCCCTATCTTCCTCGGACACTTTGAGCAGCCCCCAATCCATGAGCCGCTGAAGTAACTCTTCCACCGCGGGACAGGTTTCCATGTCGTGTGTTTCCCCGAGATAAAACAGACATTCGTCACTTTCGTCTCCGCCACGAGAGACCATGCATGCAGCATGCAGCCTGCAGCGACTGGTAGATGAATCGTCTAGTCGTAGCCACATCTTTTAATCTCTTTGACCCTGACGACCTATCCTTTTCAATGGCATTTACGCTAGCCCCTCCATGACTGGCTAGTGGATTGGTTTTAACGTTGGGGCCCTCCTCTTGGAATGATAGCCAGCCGGCATTTATTAGGTGTTGCACCGTATACTTGAATGGCAGGCAAGAGTCAATGTTGTGTCCGGGGGCTCCACTATGGTACACGCATGTGCCATTCGAGTTGTACCACTTAGGGTATGGTGGCTACCCACTCCGGGTATGGCCACCACCAAATTATTTTCCAATAATGAGGGCCATAACTCGGAATATGCCATGGGAATAGGAGAGAAATCGTCTTTCGGGGGGCATTGTGCATTGTTATAGCTCGCGCTAGGAGTTGTATTATTGGTTGGCTGGGGAGTGGCTGGAGCTGTGTGTTGGGCAGGAGTTTTTTCTGTTGCGGGAGGCCCTTCCACTTGAGTTGGGAGGGAACTTCCGGCTCGGATCGAAAAGTTTGGGTGGTTGTGTTGGTATGAGTTTTGGGCATTTTGGGGCGCTTTCATCCATGTCGGGGCGGTGGTGACCGCGTGGGTATCTCCTTCTTTTTTCCGTGTGCCCACCACTGGAGCTCTTCTATTGTTGTTGGGGGCAACGTTGGAGGCATATTCAAAGTTGCCTTTTCTCAGTCCGGACTCGATTCTTTCTCCGGCGAAGACGAGGTCTGCAAAGTTAGCCGGCATATATCCTATCAGTTTCTCGTAGTAGAATGTAGGCAACGTATCTACCATAATCGTGATCATTTCCCTTTCAGTCATAGGTGGGACGACTTGGGCTGCTAGGTCTCTCCACCTTTGAGCATATTCTTTAATGGACTCATGTTCCCGCTTGGTCATGCTCTGAAGTTGGTTCCGATCAGGAGCCATATCCGTGTTGTATTGGTACTGCCTAATGAAGGCAGTTGCCAAGTCTTTCCATGACCGGATTTAAGAAGCTTCCAGATTGGTGTACCATGCCACAGCTGCTCTGGCTAAGCTGTCTTGAAAGAAGTGCATTAACATCTTTTTGTCCATAGAATATGCTCCCATCCTTCGGCAATACATCCAAAGATGACCTTTTGGACAAGTCGTCCCTTTGTATTTATCAAAATCTGGTACTTTAAACTTGGGAGGAATGATGATGTCAGGTACCAGACACAGATCTGCTAAATCCGAGAACGGGTAGTTGCCAAGGCCTTCTACCGTTCTCAGCCTCTCTTCAAGTAAATCAATCTTTTCCTTGTCTTTTGCAAAGGGAACGAGTTCCTTAACGGGTGCGGATGGAGATGGAACGTGGCAAACTATGTTTGGTTGGGGCAACTCATGGGGGGCCGGATCCTTGAGGGGAAGTAGAGGGCCTAAATAGGCATCTCCTTCATCATCTTCTTGCAGAGGATAGTCGGCATGAGGAGGGAACTGCCCCTCGAAGGTAGGGGCTTGGCTCAAATCGTCTGGAGCGGTATGGGGAGTGAAGTCCGGAGGCAAACCATAAGGGTAGGCTTGAGGACTATACCTCCGATTGAAAACCATCGTGTTTCTGTCTCGACCCAAGTTTATTGCGGGCTGTAGCACCGGTTCCGCTTCCCTAGCTGTATTGGAAGCGGCCGCCGTAGCATTATCTTCTATAGTTTTTTGAAGCTTTAGCATGGCCTCCGTGATAGAAGTCATTTGATCTTTTAAGGCCGATAGGTCGGCCTTCATCTGTTCTTGCACTCCCTCCTCGTTATCCATCTTACTTCTGGATCGGGTGTTATAGGGGTGCCTTTGCGCTTTTTTAGTTATGGTGAGTTCCCTATAGAAACAAACAGTGGTGAGTATGCCACCAAAACATGAATATGCTAATGAATGATCAGAGCACTTGGATCCACCTCAAGGCCTTTTTTAGATAACGTGATGAGTTTCAGAACTTCTCTTTTTATAAAAAGGAACAAAGCTTTTATCTAGCCAAGATCATACAAAAGTGTTACAACAGAACCTAACGGTTTCTAATTATATGGGCCATCAAATCTATCATGTGTTGACAATAATTGATTAGCCTGTGAATTTCCTCTGGGGCTGAACACACTTCGGCGATGACCTTTGCTTTGGCTAGTAGTCGCGGGAGGTCTTGACTTCCATTTAAGGTCAAGGCAAACCTATCCATCCACATGGTCACTTCTTGATGCAATGCATCATTCACTCTCCCTCATGCTTCCTTCTCGGCGTACGCTTGTGCAAAATCCTTTACTAGTTTTTGTTCATGGGTCAAAGACTGGTTTAACTCTTCTTTGTACTGCCCTATTATAGCTAGCATGCTTTGCTACGTGGCTTCTAAGTGTTGGGCCAAATTCCTCTTGGATCTTGAGCAAGCAGCTAACTCCTCCTTTAAGATCATACCATGTACTCGTGACTGGTCTCTTTCCTCTCTCCAGAGCTTGAGCTCATTGTTGCTGCCCCACAAAGCTCCTCGGAATTTATCTCGGCCATGCTCTTCCTTGCGAGCCCTCTTGGTTTCTTGTTCAAGGGCTCTTGCGGTAGCCTCATTTTCCTCTCGTAACTCAGCACACTCTTTCCGGATGTTTGTAACGGCTGACTTGAATTTTTCTTTGGCGAGTCTTGCCTTTCCTAGCTCTGATTTTAGAGCTTGGACTTCTTCATCCTCTTCCAGAGCTTCGAAGTTTTCCTCGTTGATAATTTTCAACTTGGAGAGCCAATCTAACCCTCGTGTATGAACTCTTAGCCATTCATGATAACCATCGATGATGCCATTACGGATGCCCCTAAGTTCTTTATCTTTCCTTAATGGGCTTTTCCACGCCTTGTGGACTCTTTGTACAATCTTGAGACTTTGCGCGCCGAAATCTCTCACAAGGAAAGGCGAGAGGCTCTCTTCCGTCGGTGCTCCCCTCATGGGCTACCCTAATTGTCTTATGGCAAGTGCGGGATTATAGTTAATACAACCCCTTGTCCCTATCAACGGAACGTTTGGGTAGTCCCCACATGAGAAAAGAACTCCCTCCTTTCCTTCCTTCCAATGAGGAAACCAGTTGATTGTGCCGCCTCCTATCCCAGCCAAGTATTGGTCCCAATCGACTCTTCTCTTTTCGACGCACGAGCGATAACTTTGAAACGGACACGGGTGTCTTATGTCTTGTTGGAATAGGTGCGAAACCAACCACACACAAAGAGTGGGTAAGCAGCAGACAATCCGTGCGCTATTCTTCTCGCACCTTCGGTCAAATGTATCAAATAAGTCCGCCAAGATAGCTACCGCCGGGCTCTCCTTGCTATGGTGATAAGCAAGGAAAGCATCAATTGCAGCTAGGTCCACCAAACCGTCCACGTTTGGAAAGAAGACAACCCCAAAGATCAGGAAAGCTAGTATATCCGCAAACGGGACCCACTCTTCTTGACTCCCCATATCCCTTGCCTTGCCTTCCAAGTATTTTCGCGGTAGGCCCACTACGCCGTTTCGAGTTTGCTTCATACGATCTAACTCTCTCGCCGAATCTCCGATCACAGCTGCAATCTTGCTCAAGGAGGGAAGAAACCCGGAGAAAAGATACGGTTTTCTTACCCCAAGAGGGCATCCTAAAATCTCCTTAAATTCTTCAACAATCGGTACTATTTGGAAGTCCCCAAACGTGAAGCATCTCAACGGCTGGTCATAGTATTGGGCGAGGGATACAATGGCTTCCGTAAATACCTCCGCTGTGGTCAAATCTAAAATCTTTCCGTACACTTTGCGGAAGGCATGCCTTTGGAGGGGTCCCATCAACCGTCCCAACTCCTTAAGGCTGGTGACATCTAGGCCCTTAATCTTAACTTGATAGAATCTTTTTTCTGTTTTGATTTGTCCCCATCATTTACCTAAAAAGGGGTGGATCAAGGCTCCGATATGAATGATGCAATGCGCATGCATGAAACGGAAATAAAAATAAGGGGTAATTTACATATACGAGACCAAAAAAGATCCATCTTTTTAATACTACGTTCTAGGCATTGCGGTGCCCCAACGTATGTATTAAAAAGTGACCCATTACTCTAGAGAGACAAAATATCACTAGCTATACAGCAAAACTATAATTTATGTGCTATTTGCAGAAAAATGCATGAGAACAAATGGCACAGAGCGTGTTTGCTCCATGCCCCTATTTGGGGACCTATAGGATAATATCTAGGGGTCTCTAATAACTACTCCCAACGATCTATATCTCACATGGCTGTTTTCTAGAGGTATCATCACTCAAGATAATAATATTGCGACGGTATGGAATACCAGCGACAACACATTATAAAGAGAGAAAACTCTAGACGAGGTTTCATTATTATCAAGCAAGTCGGAGATCTAGCATGACCATAGATTCACCTCCACTCCTTAAATTCCCATGGACCCGGGTATAGGGCCCCTTTTTTACTCAAACCCGTGGGTGCTTAGAATGCAGTGTAAAAATGTGGAAAAGACAACATTTATTATATTTACACAGTTTCAAAAAAATGCACACACAAAGTTTCACAATTCCACAATTTCCTAAAATAGGCCTAACTCACAAAAACAGTCCCCAGTGGAGTTGCCAACTGTCGCAACCTACCCTTTTGCGGGCGAGCGAGGCGAGGCTCACGGGTGCGTCTTCCAAAGGAGGAAAATGCGCGGAGTTGCCACCAACGTTTATTTGTGGAAAACGTCGGAAAAACCGAAGGAAACCGGTCATGAAGAATATTCCAGATTCGGGAGTTGTATTTACGTTTGAGGAAGGTATTAGCACCTCTCACGTTTGTCCCAAAGGACAACAACCTTAATTTTAGAATTGTATGAAATTGTGTACCTAAACTTTTATTTCTTTTTATTTTTGAGGTCGACAAAAGCGGGGCTCTTGCTCTACGTACCCTCCATCGAAGAGGAAATCAGACCTACGTAGTTCTTTCTTAAGGGTGAATCAAGCGATTCTTTTTACTTGGTATGTGGTCTTTTTAAGGCGTTGGACCTTAAAAATGATCCATTTTTACTTGTTAAGAAAAACTGAGGTATTGAACCTTAAGATCCTTTTTAGTGATTTTTTTTGCGGACGAGCTTGACTTTGCGAGTTGATTTTAGCCTTAGTTTCACTTTAGTTATTAGTCAATTCAATTAAGAAAGAGAAATCCCAAAGAGAAACGTCCGATTAATTTTTTTCCTTTATTTTACTAAAAGATATTTTTTGATTATTATATTATTATTTTACCTCTTTTTGGTTTCCAACGTGGTTATGGCATGACCGAACGATCGAATTTCATTTTAACAGAAATTAACGGATATTACAAATCAAATGATCGGTGGAAATTTATTTTATTTTTTGATTAGGCAAGAAAATGACTTAAGTAAATGACTGAAACACGTCAAAAGGGGGTACAGAAAGTAAATGAAACGAGAATAAAAGTACACGAAACAAATGGGGACCACCACAGGTACATAGAATGAATTGAAAAGTTCGATTTCGGGAACTTATCGGTTGAAGACCGAAGAACGAATGACAAATGACGAAGAACGGTTGAAAATCTTCGCGAAATTACCCACGGAAACGTTTCGGAAGCGCCTCGCCTTGGATTTTCTTCACGGAAACAATTTTCCTCACTAACTTCACTCCTCCCTCTATTTATAGGAAAATAGGGGAGGAGCTTGCCACCCAGATCGCCCAGGCGAGCCAGGTTGGTTCCTCCAGAAGCAACCGCCTTCTGGAGGAAGAATCTGGAAGGCCCAAGTGGGCCTGGTTGCTATTTGCACCCCTTTTTTACTAAATACACCCCTTTGCTTTTTTTGCTGATTCTTTTTTCGTAACGTTACGAAACTTTACGAATTTTGTAACGATACTTGTTTTCTTTCCGTAAGGTTACGGAACCTTACGGATTATGTAATTACTCCTTTTTTAGCTTTTGGAATATTACGGAAACTCACGGATTGCGCAACAACACTTCCTTTTGATTTCCGGCACGTTACGAAATTTCACGGATTGCATAACAATACTTCCTTTTGATATTCGGCATGTCTCGGAACTTCACGTATTGTGCAACAAAGGGTGCCAAGTACCTCGAAGCGGTCAACCAAAGGTTGCATGCCATCAAACAATAGTCCCCGGACGAAATTAGGGTATGACACCAAGCAATCGCAAAAAGGTTGGAGCGTTTGCTCAACCTAAGGATAGTCACTGTAGGCATGAAAATACACAAGGTCATGGAAGACTGCATAAGGATCGCTAGGGATGTCACACTAGATGGCAATGTTTATGTCAGGTCGCGACGAAGGCGGCGTACAGATCAACCATAGACGTCACCCATTTTATATTTTAATATTTCAACTATGTTTATAATTTTCTTGTATTTGACAATATTTTGGTTTTCCCAAACATTTTGTAAATTTTAACTTATTTTGATCTATAATTTTTAGTCTATGTTTATGTCTCTACTAAATATTAGGGTTAACGTTAACAATTTTTTTTAAATTATGTAACCGTTAAACGTACCAGGTAACCTTAGTAATGACGTAACAGTATATCCATAACGTCTACACCTTTGGCAATTAAATTTAACATAACCAAGATACTGAAAAGTATGTGAATTTGCAACCTAACAATTATATATTAATGTAGGACATTACAAAGTCATTAGAAGCTACATGTTCTGTCTTCAGTTATGTCAACATAGTCTTTTTTCAACATCATCAACTTTCTGTACTGCTGCATTTTACTAATATATGGAGTTGGCCACTGCTTTGCTTGAGGATGGCAATTTCTAGACCATAACAATGCTAGAGGCGGTAAAGGACAACGGTCTTTAAAATAAACCTGTTGTACATGCACAAATAATTTTACGTCAAAAGAATACAAATGATTGCATAAATTTAAAAATAGGACTATCTTGAATCTACCTGAACAAAATGATTGTCATAGACGTGACCGATACATATTTTGCAATGCACAGAAGAATCGGTTGGTGGTTGACTTCTAAGAAGAAAGAACGTCATGCTTTATTGTAGCGACAACGATACAAGGATTACATTATACCTAGATGCAATGACATCCCATCTCGGTTATATCCATCCACTTATCCACAATAACCTGAATCAAACAAATATACACATAACATTTATTTAAAGTTAATTCTTAAAAAGCAAAACATAAATTACATACCATGGATAACCCATCAACAAATAGGAACCTCCTTAATTCCTCGAATCTATCTGTGCCACCGAAGAGCTTGATATAGTCATCTGACCATTTGCCAAGTTCTTTAAGCAAATGGTTGTGCACCAAGGACCAAGAATCTTCACCCATACCTAATACAGCGACAATCGAGCGATATCCATAGTTACCGTCAGCTTTGACATCCACAATGTTGTCAATGAACTATGCTTCATCGAAGAATTACTATTTTGCACAGAATGTAAAGCATCAACATACTCCAGTAAGATGGATCACGCTTTATTGATCTTTGGTTTCTGTTCATCGGTTTCTTCTGTGTACCTTTAGTGTTGAACTTTTCTGGAAGAGGACACGTAGAGTTTTGGTCAGGGTATGCAATTTCCCGAAGTTTACTCTTTAGAGTTACTTTACCACAAATATCAAGTTCCTCAAATCACTTAGATATTGTTTCCATCTCTTCCTTTATGGTCACTTGGGGCTTAGATAACCTTTGGTATGAAAAACTCAATCTCTTCCAAAACATATGGATTGAATCTAGTGAATGCTACCAAAAACATATTTAGATAGCTCACATGCACAAGGAAGACCGTGCGTAGTTCTCATGACACAACCACAAGAAGAAGGATTCTTGCCAGCATAATGTACACGTTTAAACTCAGCAACAATCTAATTTAAAGCATACCTTGAAACCATGTCAAGAAGCCTCTTGTATAAGGTAACTTTAAAAACATGTCCAACCACATGTGTACTTGTTTCAAAGGATGCTTTAATTTCAGTGTGTTGCAGCGTGATAATGGTTTTCATGGCATTTCAAACACTACATAAGTCTCCAAGGCTATTTTGTAATACTCTTTTTAAAGCCCAATAAACAAATTCAACCTTACATTTGAAATACACAAAAACAATAATTAAAATCCATCAATTCATCAACCCTAATAGAAAAACTTTAACATTTTCATACCTGTTTGTAGTTGTGTTTCCTAAGTGTATCGCCTTATTCGTTCAAACTGTAACAAAATTTTCTTTGTGGGGGATTATCCATATTTCGTTAACATAGTCAACAAACATTGGCTAAGGTGAACAAGCAATTTCAAACTTCTTAAGGCATTCATCGAACTGATGTTCCGAAGGACAATCAACCAAACTTCCTTAGACATCCATGACATACTCCCAAGCATTTTTTTAACCAATTAGGGATTTACATTTTGCCTTGACATTCTTGTCGATGTGAAATCTGCACAACAAGTTTGTACACTCAGGGAATATAGTTTTCACTGCATTCATCAATGCTAGGTCTCTGTCAGTCACAATAACTCTAAGGATGACATCACGTCTTAGAAATATACCTCGAAACCGTTCTAAAGCCTATACCACATTATTAACACGTTCACCCTCCAGATATGCAAAACCAGCAGAGAATGTCATCCCTATTGGTGTCACACCAACAAAGTCAAGTAGTGGGAGTCTGTACTTGTTTGTTTTGTAGGTACTATCTATCAAAAACACCAAATTACATGCATTGCATAACTTCACTGCATCAGGGTGACACCAAAAGATATCACGTACCACATCTTCATCCTTTAATCTATGCCAATGAATATATTGATCCCGTTCAAGAAGCTTCATTAGAGTTGCATTTCAGTATCAGTTCCTCTAATGGAAGAACGGTATGCACTTCTTGCATTGTATATTTGTTTGATTGTTGTACAACTATTGACATTATGCTCCTTCAACGTTAGCAAAATGTTTCTTGGTTTGACCATTGACTTTGTCATATATGTAATAATTGTCTTTTCATCCTTAGTGAATTGTCTAGTGTATGAATGTCCAACTAATGACTTTGTCAATTCATGATTATGACTCCCACACATCAACTTCACCATCCAACCTTGCCCTCCAACCACTGGTTTCCCACGAAACTTGAAGGGACACTCAAATTTCCTACTCCTAGTATCTCTTCTAACAATATCTTTCTTCCTAGACCTATACTGACCACTCCTTTCACAACCAATTAACACAAATGAAGTCCTTCCTCTAATACCAGTGTTTGTGTCAGACCTCATAATCACCGCCACAAATCCGTTTTCATGAGCAACTGATCGAGCACACTACAAAACATCATCTCGGGTAGCAAACACTAACAATGCAACCCAGGCAATTTTAGTCTTCAAACGAACATTCATTCTATCAATTTAATAACAATAATGAACATTATTACCTGAGAAGTATTGAACGCATTCGAACAATCAACATGTTGTTCATTCACACCACATTTTTGTTCATTTTGATCATCCATATCAACATCTTCAAACATTATACTGTCATACATCCATTGATCTTCGTCCATCTTAACAACAAATCAAAAATTTTCACATGACAAACATACAACACCTAACTGCACTATACATATAATATCATACAAAGCTCTACATAATCTTTTACTGCACACCATTTTATAAACACTACAATTCATAATCATATATATTAAAAACCAAAAACACTATATCAATCTACATACGAATTATTTCAAATACACATATAAACAAATAATTTCTTTTTACAAATTTACATACAAACATATTAATAATTAAAAAAAATTAAACTTTAAACAATTTTTTAAAAATTCAAAATCTGTAACCCATACGGATCAAGTTGATCCGTATGGTTTACACGAATCAACTTGATCCGTATGTTGAAATTACACATGCGGATCAAGTCACTCACCCAGCAACACCGCATACCTGGTGTACCTCCGATGACGAACCAACCACTGCAACAATCACCACCGACCCGTAACACTTTCACCACCACCGAAGCGGCACCTCTCTCAACAATGAAAAACCAACACCAAAAGGAGAAAGCAAAGAAGAAAGCAAACGAACCTTAAATGAAAAAAAAGCTTAAACATAAACATAAAAACAAAGAAGAAGGTGTAGGGGCATTTAAGGAATTATAAATAATTGTTGGGTGCACAAGCAATAACGCTGGTGCACCTAGCATCACCCATAACAAAGGGGGAATGCAACTAGATTCTTGGTGGACCCAATGCAAATAGGAATATGGCAAAGAATGCATTGGATTTTGAGTGCCATAATCCATCCTTCGGCAAAGGTTCTACCAATGTTACAGGAAACAATGAATCTATTTCAAGGAACAATAGCTTCAAAAGAACTTCAAATAGTGATTCTTTTGCTGCTAGTGACAACAATGAATTTAGCTAGAGAACATCTGATATATATGCCATAAAATCTACATTTGCAAGACCATGGATTATATTGATCATGGTACAAGATATCAGCCATGAGTTCACAGATAATCCCTTCTTTTAACAACGGTCTTGATGATAACATGGGTTTTGGCTGGAAGCATGACTAAAACAACTTGGCCATGTAATTGGCATATCTTGTTGAAGTGTTTATTTTATCATCTTTGTATAGGATGCTTGGTAATGTTATCTAAGTAAAGTTTGGCTAAGAATGTTGACTCCTATAATTTTTATGGGGGCACCGTAGAACAAAGTTATGGGGGTAGAAGTATAATTCTTAACTTTGTAAATTTAAGTTTTTTGGTGGGTAGATATATAATTTTATAAAGCTGGAAGCAATTATATTGACCCTCATTCGTAGATTGATCCATTAAGCCCGCAAATCTTTCGAAAACGAGCATTTTTTAAAATCCGCATAACTATATTAAGTTTTTGAGTTTGATCGTTCAACCTACCAGTTTAGCAAACTTTATCTACAGACTTACGAACTACTTGTGTAATCCGCCTAAGTCCAATGTGCAATTATTGTTATGTTAAGATTTTTTATCTTTAATTTAGGTTATTAATAATGTTATGTTTAAAATGTTGATATATTTTAATGTGATACATTTTAGCTTAAAAAATGAAGTTATTTTTTCTTTTAATTTTATTCATTTTTCACTTTTTAAAAACATTTTTTTACTATAAAAAAATGTTTTTTCAAATTACTATTTGGGTATGTGAATTGACCCATTTATTTTCAAATTTTTGTGGGCTGGATACAGATCTTGAAAAAATAACCATTTCTTTCAAATAAGTTCATTTTCTCCATTTGCGGACTAGTAAGTTAACGCCTTTTCATTCATGGTCTTTATAAGTTCATTTTTCTGATTTTAATCCATGTAAGTTAGCATTTTTTTTTCATTTTGATTCCTAAAGGTTTTTTTGTTCATTTTTAGTCCTAAGTTTGTGCCTTTTCAATTTAATTGTCATTTTAAAATACTAATTTTTTCATTTATAATCTCATAAGTTTGCGTTTATAGGGATTAAAATTAAAAAAAACAAAAATTAATCTATATTTAAAATGAGCAAAATATCTTATAGAGACTAAAATTGAAAAAAACAAAAACTTAGATTTGAGAGATTAAAAATGAAAAATTTTCTTACAGGAGCCAAAAGTATAAATTTACATGGATAATAAACATATTTAAGTTTTTTTTATTTTAATAATTACGAAAAAATTGTATTGGTACCCTTAATATTTTCCCCGGATGACCATTATGCATTTTCTTTTGGATAAATAGTCACTTTTGTTCCCGAAAGTGTAACAAATATATCCAGTCATTAGCTTTCGTTCGTCACTATTAATAAAATAACATATGTGTCATAGAGAGATGAATTTGTCACTGAAATGATTGTCAACGTGGTCATGCTAACTAAATTGGCCGAAAATGTCACTAAAGTACCATTTTGGACGAAAATGTCAGTAATTTTTTGTTGAACGAAAATGTCAATATTTTTTATTGGAGGAAAATGTTAATACTTTTTTAACCTAAAATTTAGTACATTTCATTGGACCAAAATGTCAATAAGTTAATATTATTGGACAAAAATGTCAACAATTTTTTTATTGGACCTAAATATTAGTATGTTTCTATTGGATTAATTTGTTAGATCCAAAATTTCATTTCATTTAAGGGTAAAATATAATTTTAGGATAAATTTTCTTCATTTTTTATCGTTACAAGCATAGCATTACAATAATCACTTAAAAAGTATATTGGTAAATATAATTTAAAACAAACATAATAATAATGATAATATTGATTATCAATCATAACTTGTCTGTCATAATAAAAATTATCCAAAATAAATATTATAATAGTATACCAATCATTATAAATTTTTCCAAATTGTAATAATTAGTCACAATCTATTGTAAATAAAAGATAAATATATCTCATATTTCACTTCTTTGAATCTTAACTATTTTATTAATGGTGACAGACATAAGTTAACGACCAGATATATTTGCTCCACTCTTTACACTTTTGGGAACTAAATTTTGTATTTTCATCCTACAGGGACGCATTTGTCACGAATTATACATTTTGGGACAAAAGTGACTATTTACTCAGTCCTATTCCGAGAGAATAAGAAGACGAAAAGTTAAGAAAATATTATATGACAAATATGTCCATATGTTGACAATTAGGGATGACCATATTGGTAATCATTTCAATGATAAATTTGTCCCTCTACGCCACATAAGCTATTTTATTAACAGTGATGGAGGGAAGTTAATTGCTAGATATATTTGTTACACTTTTTATACTTTCAAGGACTAAATTTTGTATTTTCATATTTCAAGAACGTATTTTTTAGTAAATTATTCCTTCAAAGACAAAAATAACTATTTACTCTTCTTAATAAGTAGGTGTGTGCTCGATTGTGAAGAAGAAAAAATAATGAAAAAAATTAAAAAATATTTAAAATAAATTTAGAAAATTAAAAGAGATGTAAGACCATCTTATTCTTTTGAAAATTTCTTTTCTCTTCTCATCAATTTCTTAACAATCAAATCCACCATAAACACGAAACCAAACAAAGCAGTACCAAATCCCAATTCATTGTCGTTGTGTATGGAAGGTTCAAACACTTTTACCACATAATTATACTTTTAGTCTCTAAAATTTGAAATAAATTTATTTTTTGTCTCTGAAATTGAAAAAATATTTCAATCTCTTAAATTTTAAAAAATAAGTTTTTAATTTTCTAAGAAAGATAACTTTTATTTTTTTTTAACCTACCCGCATTTGATAACATTTGACACGTGTTTACTTTTGTAATATTTTTAATAAAGCTGTTTGACTTCTGAGACTAAAAATATGTTTTTTTTTTTTAAATTTGAGAGACTATTTTTTTTTTTTAATTTGGGAACAAAAATAAATTTATTTTAAATTTCAAAGACTAAAACATAATTAACCTTATTTTTTATGTCTAAAGATTATTTTAAAGCTAAATAGCTAACTAGTGCACAAATAAAAATATTTTTTTATTAAACCGTTTATTTTTTAAAATATAAAATAAAAATTATAAGAAATAACACTTCTTAATGTCATGGTGAAGTAACATGTTTTACAATCACCATAACACCACAGTATCCCATGGTGCAATTCTTTTTATATAAAAAAAATTATATAACATGTTAATATACCGTTTAAAAATAAGTATATGGTTCCAATATATGCCCGCCATTTTTTTTATAGGTCTACTGGTCTTATAATTTCTAATTTTTTCAGTAACACTATTAACCGTAAAAAGGCTCGAGTCCAATACCGGATAAAATATAAATTTAAGAATGATGTACTAGAAAAGTAGTATACAGTAACAATCAATAAAAATCAATATTAATATAATTTTTTAAATAATTGTTATAAAAGTGTAACAAATTTATTATACAAGATAATAAGTAATAGAATCATAATATAACAATTGTTTACATCATCATTGCATGATGAATTTACTCATAAAATATATACATCAAAATATATAAGTTGATACTTCATATACACATCAGTTCACTTCTAATTTGCATATCTTAATTTTGTTCAGATGTTTGTGAGTAGTCACTATGCTGGCAAGGAGGTAACCATGGCATTTCGAGGAGGAGAGACTTATAACAAGGTTTTTGGTCGTGTATTTGCTTATTTTAACAATGTTTCAAGAGAGGATGATAGACTATCCGGTTAGGAATTCTATAATTCCTAATTAATTTATTAATGTGGGCTACTTATTATATTACAATATTTATATTTTTTTGGGTCCAATATGAGTGATTGAATTTGGTAATCCTGTTAGATTATCATCAAAGAATTAATATGGGCTTAATAAGCGAAAACTACTTTATCCCGTTAGAGAATAATGAAAACTCTAACCGGATAAAAACCTAAAGCACAATTGTCTTCTCTCTGTTTGACGACAAAACAAAGGTCTCAACAAAGGAAAACCGTGATTTGGTTAAGGAAGATCACCAAACCAATTGCTCCATATAATTGTTAATTCCGTTGCGTACTATAAATCTAGGTATTCTTCATAACCCCTCTTAATAATCTAACATAATGCGTTCCTGGTAGTTATTGTTATTTTATAAGAATCCCCTAAAATTCTAACAAGTGGTATCAGAACCACCATTACTGTTAGATTATTAGGAATTAAAGTTGTTTGGTTTGTGTTATACCTATGTTGCTTTGTTATGTGAACCCTAATTTTATTTTGGAATTTTTTATCACTTGATTAAAAATTGTGATTGCGAGTCTAGACGTTTTTTCAATCACGCTAAGTCATGTGTTCACGGTTATGCATTGTGATTACATGAGAATTTTCTTTCACTCAGTAATTGTTGGCTTGTTATTCTTGTTATATTGGTTGTTATTTGTGAAACAAAACACATGCTATGTCATGACATGATATACATGACTTTACATGCATGTTTTTTTGGCTTTATTAATTCACATGATATACATGCCTTTATGTTGCATATCATACATGGTCATTGTCATGCCTCAAGTTACAAAAATTAAAGCATTTGCTTTCATCCGAGAGAATAAAATGTTAGTTTTTTGTTTATTGTCTTTATGAATTGTGTATATGATTTATGTTTTCGCATTTACAAATCCAGTATTATATTTGGGTGCAAATTTAGCCATTACAAACCCTCTCCTTTTTGTGTCGGGTGATTTTGATTAAATTAATTGAAACAATATGTCACCAAAAGAAATCTCTATTGCATAAATTAATTTAATCGGAATTGCATAGATATTAGTATGAAATTATATGATTATGTTCGGCTCAAAGTAAAACGCAATTTGGCCAAATAATATTGTACATGTGATAATAAATGTGTAACAATTATAAGATATTTTTCATGTGAATAATAGTCAGTCCAAATAAAGACTATTATTCGACATAATTTATTGTCAATATTTGATCATTGCATTGAAAGTATCAATCACTAATTAATTTAATTTATGGTCCAAAGACTATGAAGTAATGTTGTGTTGGATATCTTGTGACAGGTTTATTATGTGAACTATTTTGCACATGTCATGTTATATATATTTTAATAACTTGTTGGCTTATCTGTGAGCATGTGATTTTTTTTATTATTCAGTTTATGTTGCTATACTGAATCAGACAAATTTTAAGGTCTAGAAAGAAGATATAAAAATTGTTCTCGCATGTATGGATTTGGATTTGGCACTGAGAATGAAATGACTCACTTCTACTTCAGAAACCTCTAATGAGGTAAAAATTGAGAAATAAGACTATTCCAATTGAATGTGCGTGCATTATGATCATGAAGTGCTCTATTCCAAAGGTGTTTTGGGAATCTATTTCTGAGGGTGAAAATGCAAAGATATTTCTTGAGGAAATTGAACAATATTTTGCCAAAAGACGAGAAGACAAAGACGAGTAACCTTTTGGCTAAACTCATCTCCATGAAGTTTAAGGGCAAAAGTAATATAAGGGAGTACATAATGGAAATGTCTAAGTTGACATAAAAAATAAAAGCACTTAAGCTAGAGCTTGGTGAAGAGCTATTCATACATTCAGTTTTGATCTCACTTCCTGCACACTTTGGGCAATTCAAAGTGAGCTATAACACTTAGAAGGACAAATGGTCCCTTAATGAGCTTATATCTCATTGTGTGCAAGAAGAAAAGAGGCTGCATAGACAAATCTAAAAGTGTTTAGTTAAGCTCAACCTCTCAAAATAAGACAAGAAAGAAAACTAAGGGTGCTTCGGAAGGGTCTTCTCAGCAAGAGAAATAAACGAAATGCGAAGGATTTAGGGAGAAGTCTGGACACAATGAAGAAATAGTGTCCAAAGTATGCTGCATGGTGAGTAAATAAAGGTAAATCTATTTCTCTTATCTGCTATGAAGTTAATTTAGCTTTTGTACCTAAAGATACTTATGGGTAGATTCTGGTGCTACTACTCACGTAAGTGTCAACGACGATAAGAGGGTTGCGGTGGAGGCTATAGGAACTTCTAGATTACAATTGAAAACAAGATTTTATTTGGATTTATTTGATACTTTTGTTGTACCGTCTTTTAGACGGAATTTGATTTCAATTTCTAGTTTGGACAAATTTGGTTTTTCTTGTTCATTTGGAAATAATAAAGTTAGTCTCTACTAAAATTTGAATTTAAATTTGATTGGTTCTGATTCTTTAATTGATAATCTATATATGCTAGATGCTATTTGTTCTTATGATGAAATACCGCAAACAAACTGAAGTGGTACAAAGTGAAAATTAAATGAGAATTCAGCCACTTTATGACACAAATGCTTAGGTCATATGTCTAAACAAAATTCAGAGACTCGTGTCGAATAAAATTCTTGAACCTTTAGATTTATCAGACTTTGAAGTTTGTATTGAATGCATAAAGGGAAAACGAACAAACATGAGGAAATTAGGTGCCGAAAGAGCTAAAGACGTCTTGGAACTAGTACATACTAACATTTGTGGTCTTTTTCCAACACCTCCTTAGAATGGACAACACTATTTTATCTCGTTCATAGATGACTACTCTAGATACAATTACCTATATTTGATACATGAGAAGTCTTGGAAAGAAAATTAAGGATGAAGTTGAACTTCAACTTGGAAAGAAAATTAAGGCTATCAAATTTTGACCGTGGTGGTAAGTACTATGGTAGATATGATGGATCAGGAGCACAACATCCCAGACCTTTTGTATTTTTTCTCGGAGAATGTGGAATTGTTCTGCAATACACTATGTCAGGCAAACATAGCATGAATGGTGTAGCATAATGACAAAATCAAACTCTTAAGGATATAGTGAGAAGTATGGTTAGTTATTCTTCTTCGCCAAAGTTGCTTTGGGGAGAAGCCTTAAAGACCTCAGCTTACATCCTTAATAGGGTGTCAAGTAAAGCAATTAACAAAACCCCTTATGAACTTTGGACTAGCAAAAGGCCAAGCATTAAACACTTGCATATTTGGGATTGTTCGACTAAGACACGGTCTTGTAAACTGCACGAAAGAAAGCTTGATTCAAGAATAGTTAACTTTTATTTTGTTGGCTATGTCGAACGCTCTCGGGGCTAAAATTTTTACGATCCGACTTTAAGATTCTTTTTTGAAACAGGAAATGAGAGATTTCTTGAGGAAGTTAAGTTTGGGAAGGAAGAGAACATAAGGAATATTGTCTTTGAGGAAGAACTTGTTATTGACAGTGCTCAAGTCCCCATACCTATTACTGTTCAAGAAACAACTCCAGTAATAGAAAACAATGTTCTAATTATTGTTGATGACATTGTTCAAGAACAAGACAACAATGAGGTTCTCCCTCAAATACCTATACAACAATCTCAAGAAGTGTCATTAAGGAGATCTGTTAGAGAGAGAAGAAGTTCAATCCCATATGATTATATTATCTTTCTCCAAGAACATGAGGATGACATTGGTTTAATAGAGGATGATGCAATCAACTTTTATCAAGCTATGCGTAGTTCTAACTCTCAAAATTAGATCGATGCCATGAAGGATGAGATGAAATCTATGCAAGATAATGATGTTTGGAATCTTGTCGAATTGCCTAAAGGTGTGAAACCTATTGGTTGCAAATGGATATTTAAAACCAAAAGGGATTCAAAAGGCAATGTCGAGAGATATAAGGCTCATCTAGTCGCTAAAGGTTTTAGTCAAAAGGAAGGCATTGACTATAAATAAACCTTTTCTCCAGTACCTTCAAAGGATTCCTTTAGAACAATAATGAAACTGGTAGCTCTTTTTGATTTAAAGCTACATCAAATGGATGTTAAGACTGTGTTTCTAAATGGTGACATTGAAGAAACGATTTATATGGTGCAACCAGAAAACTTTGTATCAGGCGACTTAAAGTCTATGATTTGCAAACTAAATAAATCCATCTATGGTATAAAACAAATTTCCCATCAATGGTATTACAAGTTCCATTAAGTCATTACCTTGTATGGTTTTGAGGCAAATGCAGTTGATGATTGTGTATATCATAAGCCCAGTGAGAGTAAATACTTATTCTTGGCATTGTATGTCAATGATATACAGCTTGCTAGTAGCGATATAGGCTTATTAAAAGAGACTATAAAATTTCTAACGAAAAATTTTGAAATGAAAAATCTTAGGGAAGCCTCTTTTGTGTTAGGTATTAAGATACTAAGAGATCGCTCTCAAGGTATCTTAAGGTTGTCACAAGAGAGATATATCAATAATATCCTAGATAAATTTAGCATGAAAGATAGTAAACCAAGAGATACCCCGATTGCCAAAATAGACAAATTTATGTTGGACAAGTGGCCTCAGATATCTTAAGAAGGGGGGGTTGAATTAAGATATTACAACTTATTTCCCCAATTAAAAATTCTATTTCACTTTCTATTCAAGTTATAAATTCCCTTAATAATGAATTTCTTAAATATTGATTCAAATAGAACAATTTGAATATGAATATAAAACAATAATAAATAAAGGAGTTTAAGGGAAGAGAAAATGCAAATTCAGATTTATACTGGTTCAGCCACACCCTTGTGCCTACGTCCAGTCCCCAAGCAACCCGCTTGAGAGTTCCACTATCTTGTAAAATCCTTTTACAAGTTCTAAACACATAAGGAAAACCCTTCCTTTGTGTTTAGAATTTTTTCACAACAAGAGACCCTCGGTCTCTTAATCCCTTTTCAGAATGAAGAAGAAGAAAAGAAGAAATCTCTCTTGAAAGAGATAGATTGAACAATTTGAGCACTCAAAAATTCCTTATTGAATCACAAGTAATTTGGCCAAGAAATTTGTAAGAGGATAAAACAATTTTCTTTATAAGAGGATAAGACTTTTTTTGTTCTGAAAAACTCTTAGCAAATTCGTGTCTCAAGTCACATATATATAGGCCTTTGATAGCCATTCAAGAACCACATAAAAAGATGTGACTGTTGAGAATATTTTCTGAAAATCTGCTCTGGTAATCGATTACAGTATATGTGTAATCGATTACAAGCTTTAAAATTTGAATTAAAACGTTCAGAAACTGCTGGTAATCGATTACCATATATGTGTAATCGATTACACAGTGCAAATTTTGAATTCAAATTTTAATAGTTGTTGTAAATCAGTTTTGGTCACTGGTAATCGATTATATCCTCTGGTAATCGATTACCAGAGAGTAAATTTGTTTGAAAAAGACTTTTTAACTTAAATTTTTTGGCCAAACCTTTTGCTACTTCAATTGGAATTCCCTTCCTATTTAATATACCCTTTCTAAGACTCTAGAGACTGTCTTGATCATCCATCTTGAATATCTTTAATTTCTTTGTCTTGAATAAGGCTTTGAGACGCATGTGAACCTTTGACATCATCAAAACATTCAGATCAAAACATTCAGCTTGATCCTTTGTCTACAATCTCCCCCTTTTTGATGATGACAATCCCTGAAATCAAGACAAGCTATATACAAGATGATAGCACGTTCATACAACCCTTACTCCCCCTATCTTTTGGCATGTATGCCTAACTTTACTTAATAATAAATTTCTAATTGATTTCTACCCCAAGCTCTCTCAAGTTCTCTCCCCCTTTGGCAACATCAAAAAGAACTAAGCAACACAATCAAAATTCAAACAGAGCCAAACATTAAACCAAAATAAATCCATACATTGTCATAACCAACCAAAGCAAAGTCCAGAAATATAATAATAGTGCAAGAGTACGATAACTAGTGCAACAAAAAGCCAAATACACGGCGATCAAAACAAAGTACCAATAATACTTAATTACTAATAAAACTTAGTCATAATAATAATAACAATGAATCTAAGAGGATGATGGAGGCGGTGGTGGTGGATCAAAGCAAGTACGGATGAAGGAGACATCTTCTTCAACTTGTGTGAGGCGAATATCCATGCCGGCAAAGCGTGTATCCAATGAGTCAAAACGTTCACCAACATAAGAACAAAGACCTCGTAATTCGGTAAGGACTTCATTCAGGAGTGCTGAATCTTCACGCTGAGGAGGAGGTGAAGGAGTACGCTCATCTTGAGGAGGGAGTGCGTCTTTCTTCAGCCATTGACCATTCCGATCCTTACGGTAACCAAAGGAAGTCACAGCACCAGCACCAATTGCAAAGGATCGCTTGACTTGAACAAATGGCTCATCATCAAGCGGAATTTGAAAATGACGCAGAAACAAAGCTATCAACTGTGGATAAGGTAGAGGTGCATTGGCCCGTAATGCCTTATGCATTCGGTACCGAACCAAATAGGCCCAGTCGATCTGACGACCGGTGAGAAAAGCCCACATCAAAATCAAATCCTCCTCAGAGGCTTGTGCTAAATTTGAAGACCGGGGAAGTAAAATTCTAACAATTATATAGTGCATGATGCGATTATCAAAAGTTAATGATTCGGCCAGCAATCTATCGGTCATTTCAGCCTGATCACTGCAGACCATGCGGCGAGCATCATGACTAGAATAATCAAATTTCCAGTCATCAACAATGGTGCCCTCAAAAGGTGCACCTTGACTGGGTAAATGAGTTAAAGAAAAGAATAAAGACTAATCAATGATCATAGGAATACCATGCACCTCAGAGGAAATAATGTCATCTTGAATTTTCAAATTGCAGTAGAAGACCTTTACAAGTTCAGGATAATGTGGCAATTTTAATGACATGAAATTAACAAGGCCAGAATTTTGAAACACTTGATAGCAATCAAACGTTTCATCATTAAAAAACTCTACATCTAGGTACTTAGGGTCTAAGATGATCCTAGAAGAAAATTGAGAGAGGTACCGTAGACGCTGATCATCAGAAGAAAACAATGTAGATGATCTTGGAGATGATAAAGATGGATGAATAGGTGTTGTGGATGCTTCAGATGGTCCGTGGCGGCGATGGGCAGCAGCAGCAGCGGTGGAGGATGATCCCTTTCTCTTCTTCGATGGCTCTTCCATTTGATGAAGTTTTAGTGGATTTTAATCAGTGGAAGTCAAAGAGGAATGAAAAAGAGGAAGATTGGGCTTTACGGGACGTGATTTGGTGAAGAATTGAGTGAGATTCGAAGATTTAAAGTTTTAGGTATGAAGGAGGCGTGAGAGGAGGCCGTAGCTGCGCAGCAGCTCTGATTTCGTGAGTATTTATAGACGAGGACGAGTTGTAATCGATTACAAGGCTTGGTAATAGATTACAAGAGTAATGAGCCTTCTGGTAATCGATTACAGGATGTTGTAATCGATTATAGGCTGTCTGTTCTTGTGTAATCGATTACAATGGATGGTAATCGATTACCAGAACATAACCTAGGCTAGTTTCTAAAAAAAAATATCTATGTCTATTCTAAACACATCTAATATGATTAATCATCACTACTAATGCACTTTAAATCAATCATTCAACTATACAGCACACAGGAATACATAAATTCTATCATAATAACAAGAATTTAAGCAAAATTAATCAAAGTAACATATAAACAATCAATCATAAGAGTAAATTAATCAATCAATCATAAAACTTTACCTATCCAAATCACTAAGGTCTAAAAGTCCTAATTCTCTTCTTATTGAAAAGAATATATCCTTTGTGAGAGGATTTGTAAAGATATCAGCAAGCTGATTCTTTGTATCAACAAACTCTAGCAAACAATCTCCCTTTAGAACATGGTCTCTTAGAAAATGGTGCCTAATTTCTATATGTTTCATTCTAGAATGTTGTACAGGGTTTTAGGATAGATTTATGGCACTAGTATTATCACACCTAATAGGTATACGATCAAGAAGGATACCATAGTCAGATAATTGTTGCTTCATCCATAAAATCTGTGCACAACAACTGCCGGCAGAAATATATTCCGCTTCTGCAGTGGATAAAGCAACACTGTTTTGTTTCTTACTATGCCATGAGACAAGAGCGGATCCAATGAATTGGCAAGTTCCACTTGTGCTTTTTCTATCAGTTTTAGATCCGGCAAAGTCAGAATCAGAATATTCTATTAAGTTACATGTTGAGTTCTTAGGATACCATAATCCTAAATTTATTGTACCTAATAGATATCTCATGATTCTCTTAACTACACTCAAATGTGATTGTTTGGGGTTGGATTGAAACCTAGCACACATGCATACACTAAACATAATATCAGGTCTACTAGCAGATAAATAGAGAAGAGATCCGATCATACCTCGATACTGTTTCATGTCTATAGATTGACCAGATTCATCTTTATCTAAGTAACAGCTAGTGCTCATCGGTGTAGCCATGTGTTTTGCACTTTCCATCCCAAATGTTTTGATCAATTCCTTGCAGTACTTAGATTGATTGATGAATATACCTTCTTGAGTTTGCTTGATTTGTAATCCCAGGAAGTACTTTAGTTCTACCATCATTGACATTTCAAATTCACTTTGCATATCAAGGGAAAACTCCTTGCACAATGAATCATTAGTGGATCCAAAAATTATATCATCAACATATATTTGAACCAACAAAATATCATTATGCTTTCTCTTTATGAATAATGTGGTATCCACTTTTCCTCTAGAAAATTCTTTTTCTAAGAGAAAATTACTTAAACGTTCATACCACGCCCTAGGGGCTTGTTTCAAACCATTTTCAAACCATAAAGAGCCTTTCGCAATTTATAAACATGATTTGGTTTATCTGGGATTTCAAAGCCTGGGGGTTGTTCAACATATACTTCTTCTTGAATTAAACCATTTAGAAAAGCACTTTTAACATCCATTTGATAGAGTTTAAAATTCATTATGGATGCATATGCTAAGAGCATTCTAATTGGCTTCTAATCTTGCAACTGGAGCATATGTTTCTTCATAGTCTATTCCCTCTTCTTGATTATACCCTTTTGCTACTAACCTAGCCTTATTTATAATAATTATGCCATGTTCATCTAATTTATTTCTAAAAACCCATTTTGTTCCTATGATAGGATAATTTTCAGGTTTTTCTACCAATTTCCACACATTGTTTCTTTCAAATTGATTCAGTTCTTCTTGCATGGAAATGATCCAGTTATCATCTATTATGGCTTCTTTTATATTTTTAGGTTCAATCATAGATACAAAAGCCATATTATTGCATAAATCTTTAAGAGAATGTCTAGTTGTTACCCCTTTTGATATATCACCAATAATGTTGTCGAGGGGATGATCTCTTGAGGCTTTCCATTCTCTTGAAAGTTCATTATTTGCTCTAACTTCATTATCTTGAGAATCTTCATTGCTTCCTTCATCTTTTTCTTTAGAGTCATTTCCATGAATATGTGTATCTTCTAAGGAATCTGAAATATCATCTAAAAAATCCTTCCTTGGAAGAATGGCATTAGACTCATCAAAGGAAACATGTATAGACTCTCAATTGTCATTGTTATTTTATTATATATTCTATAAGCTTTACTATGCAGAGAATATCCAAGGAAAATACCTTCATCTAACTTAGCATCAAATTTTCCTAAGTTATCTTTTCCATTATTCAATACAAAACATTTACAACCAAAGATATGAAGATGTGAGATGTTTGGTTTTCTGCCATTGAACAATTCATATGGAGTTTTCTTTAAAATGGGTCTTATTAGAGCCCTATTTAAAATATAGCATGCAGTGTTAACGGCTTCAGCCCAAAAGTATTTTGGAAGAGGAGTATCATTTAATAAAGTTCTAGCAATCTCTTCCAAAGATCTATTTTTCCTTTCAACAACACCATTTTGTTGAGGGGTTCTTGGTGCAGAAAAGTTATGCTCAATCCCATGCTTATCACAAAATAATTCAAATTCTTTATTTTCAAACTCACCCCCATGATCACTGCTAATAGATATAATCTTGAGATTTTTCTTATTTTGAATGATTTTTGCAAGTTTTCTAAATGCTTGAAATGCATCATTCTTATGAGTGATAAAAAGAGTCCATGTGTATCTAGAATAATCACCAACTATAACAAGAGCATAGTAACTTCCTCCAAAACTCATGATTCTAGAAGGACCAAACAAATCCATATGTAGTAATTGTAAGGGTTGAGTAGTTGAAACAATATTTTTAGATTTGAAAGAAACTCTAGTTTGTTTTCCCTTTTGACATGCATCACATAGCCTATCTTTTTCAAATATTAGTTTTGGCAAACCAACAACTAAATCTTTTGATATTAATCTATTTAAGTGTTCCATGTTTATATGTGCAATCCGTTTATGCCACAACCATGGATCATCATCTTTACTAAGAAAACATTGATTATTATCTAGTTTTTGACTTAAATCTATCATGTAAACATTGTTGACTCTAAACCCTATATGCTTTATATTCGTATCATGTTTATGTTCAATGACACACTTTTGAGAATCAAATGATACCAGATAGCCTTTGTCACATAATTGACTCACACTAAGCAGACTATGTTTAAGACCTTCAACAAGTAGAACATTTTCAATGGAGGTTGAAGCATTTGTACCTATTTTTCCAACTCCAAGAATTCTACCTTTGTTATTGTCACCATAAGTTACATGTCCGCTTTTCTTGGGAGAGATATGTGTGAATTTTGATTCATCTCCCGTCATATGTTTTGAGCATCCGCTATCTATGTACCACTTTTTCCTCAAGGGTTCCTACAAAATCAAGGTTGTGACTTAGGTACCCAAATTTTATTGGGTCCTTGTGTGTTAGTATGAATAAAGGATCCTTTTGGAACCCAAATCATTTTAATATTGTTACAATTTCTTCTAAAATAGCATGTAGATGTGCCATGCCCTTTTCTTCCACAGTAAAAACATGTGATAGAACTAGAATTATATTTTTGTGTGGAAGTAGAGAAGTTTTTATGAAATTTTTGTTGTTTTTCAGATTTATATCCTAGTCCAGCCTTATTAGAGACATGTCTTTGTTTTCCTAATATGACATCTAAATTATTTTTACTATAAGAGAATTTTGCAAGTGAGTTTTTCAACTCTTTGATTTTTTTTTCATACTTTTCACAACAACTACAAGAATCTGACATTTTCTTGTTAGAAATAGTAGAAATATGAACTTTTTCATTTGTTTTAGAAATTGAGACTTGATTTCTAAGATGATCTAATTCTTTGTTTAATTTTGAAATTTCATTTTCTAAATTTGAAATTGTTTTCTTTGAAGATGAAACTAACTTTGCAAGTTTAATTGACTCTTTATGCAGATCAGCAAATGCATCTTGCAATTCATCAAAAGAAATAGATAAGTTGTTTGAAGATGTTACCTCTTCATCACTTTCATAACTTTTAGCCATAAAGCAGAGGTTTATTTCTTCATTTTCTGAATCTTCAGAAGATTCCATATCGTTTTCATCCCATGTAATGTATGCTTTCTTCAATTTCTTTTCATTGATATTTTTCTTTTCAGACTTCTCCATCTTTTTCTTGAAGATGGGACAATCAACCCTCAGATGTCCAGGTTGATTGCACTCAAAGCATTTTAGAGTAGAGGATGAAGTTTTTGTCCTTCTTTTAGGTTTAAAATTGGGTCGCTTTTGATTTCCTCTAACTCTCAGGAACTTGTTGAATCTTTTTACAAAAAGACTAATATCTTCATCATTATCCAAGTCAATTGAATCTTCTTTATCACTGTCTTCTTGGATTGCAGATGAGGCTTTAAGAGCGATTCCCTTCTTCTTCTTATCAGTTTCTTCATGTTGATTTAATCTCAATAATTCCATTTCATGCTCCTGCAATTTTCCAAATAACGTAGCAAGAGACATACTAGACAAATCTTGAGATTCTGTGATGGCTGTTACCTTTGGTTGCCATTCTCTATTAAGACATCTTAAAACTTTATTTACTAGATCTTCATTTTGAAAAGTTTTTCCTAGAGATGGAAGATGATTAACTATGTGTGTGAATCTCTTTTGCATGTCTTGTATACTTTCATTTATATTCATCCTAAAAAGTTCATATTCACGAGTTAAAGTGTTTATCCTAGATCTTTTAACATCTGTTGTGCCTTCATGTGTTACTTGTAGTGTATCCCACATATCTTTAGCACTTTTACAATTTGAAACCCTAAAGTATTCATCTATTCCTAGGGCAGATGTAATAATATTTTTGGCCTTTAAATTATATTGTACTAATCTTCTTTCTTCCTCAGTCCAGTCTGCTCTAGGTTTTTCTATTGTTGCACTTCCGGCTATTATAGAGGGAACATAAGGTCCTTGTTCTATGGCTTCCCAAATATTTAAATCTATTGCCTCTATAAAGATTTGCATGCAGGTTTTCCAGTAGTGGTAACCCACTCCATTAAAGATAGGAGGTCTATTTATAGAATTTCCCTCGGGAAACAAGTAGTTTGATGAGGCCATAATTCTTGAAGCTTCTAAACTTTATACAAGAATGAAGCTCTGATACCACTTGTTAGACAAGTGGCCTCAGATATCTTAAGAAGGGGGGTTGAATTAAGATATTACAACTTATTTCCCCAATTAAAAATTCTATTTCACTTTCTATTCAAGTTATAAATTCCCTTAATAATGAATTTCTTAAATATTGATTCAAATAGAACAATTTGAATATGAATATAAAACAATAATAAATAAAGGAGTTTAAGGGAAGAGAAAATGCAAATTCAGATTTATACTGGTTCAGCCACACCCTTGTGCCTACGTCCAGTCCCCAAGCAACCCGCTTGAGAGTTCCACTATCTTGTAAAATCCTTTTACAAGTTCTAAACACATAAGGAAAACCCTTCCTTTGTGTTTAGAATTTTTTCACAACAAGAGACCCTCGGTCTCTTAATCCCTTTTCAGAATGAAGAAGAAGAAAAGAAGAAATCTCTCTTGAAAGAGATAGATTGAACAATTTGAGCACTCAAAAATTCCTTATTGAATCACAAGTAATTTGGCCAAGAAATTTGTAAGAGGATAAAACAATTTTCTTTATAAGAGGATAAGACTTTTTTTGTTCTGAAAAACTCTTAGCAAATTCGTGTCTCAAGTCACATATATATAGGCCTTTGATAGCCATTCAAGAACCACATAAAAAGATGTGACTGTTGAGAATATTTTCTGAAAATCTGCTCTGGTAATCGATTACAGTATATGTGTAATCGATTACAAGCTTTAAAATTTGAATTAAAACGTTCAGAAACTGCTGGTAATCGATTACCATATATGTGTAATCGATTACACAATGCAAATTTTGAATTCAAATTTTAACAGCTGTTGTAAATCAGTTTTGGCCACTGGTAATCGATTACATCCTCTGGTAATCGATTACCAGAGAGTAAATTTGTTTGAAAAAGACTTTTTAACTTAAATTTTTTGGCCAAACCTTTTGCTACTTCAATTGGAATTCCCTTCCTATTTAATATACCCTTTCTAAGACTCTAGAGACTGTCTTGATCATCCATCTTGAATATCTTTAATTTCTTTGTCTTGAATAAGGCTTTGAGACGCATGTGAACCTTTGGCATCATCAAAACATTCAGCTTGATCCTTTGTCTACAATTTAGTCTCAAAAAATGCCCCAATAATGACCTTGAAAGAACAAAGATGCAAAAGATTTCTTATGCGTCAGCAGTAGGAAGTCTAATGCACGCTCAAGTTTGCACCCGTCCTGATATAGCATTTGTGGTAGGATTTCTGGGCAGATATTTGAGTAATCTTGGAATGCAACATTGTAAAGCAGTAAAACGTGTGATGCTTTACCTAAAGAGAACAAAAGGATACATGCTCTCTTATCAAAATTCAATGAATTTGGAAATCATTGGGTACTCAGACTCTGATTTTGCTGCATGTCAAGACAACAAACACTCCACATCTGGATACATATTTATATTGGCTGAAGGAGCTATCTCTTTAAAGTCTACTAAACCGACTCTCGTAGCTTCTTCAACCATGGTTGCGGAGTTCATTGCTTGTTTTGAGGCTTCCAACCATGGGATATGGCTGAGAAATATTGTCACTGGTTTGCATGTGGTGGATGGCATTGAAAGACCATTGAAAATTTATTGTGACAATAAATTGGTAGTTCTTTAATCCAACAACAATAAAAGTACAATCAAATCAAAGTTTATTGACATCAAGTTTTTGGTTGTTAAGAAAAGAGTTAAGAATAAACAAATTTCCATAGAACATTTAAGGACTAATGATATGCTAGTTGACTCACTCACGAAAGGTTTGGTACCTAAAGTTTTTCATGAGCACATTGCTCATATGGGTGTGGTTCCTTATAGCATCTTAGTTTAATGGGAGTCTCATTTATGTTCTATGTTTTATGTTTTTTTAGATATTTGTATAGATTGAATTTTCTATATAATAAAGTTAAAGTTTATCATTTCATTATGAGCTTGTTTTGTTTGCAATATTTATGTTGTGCTTGGATTGATCTCTATAAAGAATAAAATTTAGACTAGTTGGAAATGAACATGAATAAGATCAAATTACATGTTATTTTCATGCCGCTTATCCATATTTGATATATGTCATCAAGTATATGTGACATTCGTGATCATTATAGCTCAATCATGTTAGATAGTGATGAAAACTGGCACAGTTCTGTGTTATTATATAAGATGGACCATATTTTTTAAGAAAAATCTAAAAGTAAATAGCACATGGTTGCACACCTAAAGACTTTTGTAGTATAAATGACTAAAGTTAATATGAAGCCTAAGTAGGAGAATGTTAGGAATTTTATAATTCCTAATTAATTAATTAATATGGGCTACATATTATATTATAACATTTATATTAGTTATTTACATTTTTTTGGGCTCAATATAAGTGATATAATTTGGTGAGCCTATTAGACTATCATCAGAAAATTAATATGGGCTTAATAAGCAGAAATCGCTTTGGCTCATTAGGGAATAATGAGAACTCTACCAGGTTAAAAATCTAAAACACGGTTGTACTCCCCAATATACCAAATCAAGAAACTGTATGCTCGTCTCCCTATCTGACGAGAAAATGAAGATCCCAACAAAGGAAAATTGTGGTTTGGTTGAGAAAGATCACCAAACCAATTGCTTCTTATAATTGTTAATTTTGCTGCATACTATGGATACAGGTATTCTTCATAACCCCTCTTGATAATCTAACATAATGTGTTCCTGGTTGGTTATTGATATTTTATAAGGATCCCCTAAAATTCTAACATATCCCTCTGGTCAGATGTTGTGCAGCAAGTATTAGTTACCCCTAACAGCACAAAATTGTGACTATATATAAAAAATTCCTAAAGTTCTTATTATATGACTTATGAAATGTAATTTGATTATGTTCTACAACTAATCGAAAATCTAAAGAAGTTAGAAGTTGGTCTTACGATTTTCCTAAATAAGTGGATTTTATTCCACCGAATCAAAAGGGAATAGTTTTGGGAAGATTATTAGTCCAAGATAGGTAAATGTCAATGCCTTGTACGTACACTTTATTTCTTCAATTTCATACTATAGATATTAATATAAAAATGGATAAAATCAAGGGATTGAACACAAGTGGTTAATAAGTTGAAGTTAAGGTTGAATCATTTGGGTATTATCTGAGTTCGATCCTTAACGAAAACAATTATTGACCAGGCTCTTCTTACCTCTCGGCTGAACTCCAGATTAGTCAATGTTTTTCCCCTAATGAACCGAAGGGTTAAGACCAATAAATATAAAAGTCGCCAATGTTCCTTTTATTTCCTTGCTTTACCAGGTACTTCAGAGGAGGTAGATTTCTATATGCTAGCAATGCTTATGTTGGGCTAGCTTTGCCTGGAGATGAAGGATCATGGCAGAGAGAAAGCAAGGCATATTTGGAATAGGAGCCAATGAAACTTATTTTTACTTGTAACACGTTTGGATTAAATTCAATTTTCCCATAATCAATTCCAAAACCACGTTGAAAGCCAAACCAATAAATAGTTGTTTCCAGTTTTTCAACTTTTCACCGTGATTTTGAGTACCATAATCAATTTTGATAGTTATCCAAACACACTATTAATTTCTTTATTTATTTTATATCAAGGTACTTAAAAAGGGTTTGAAAATTTTATGCCAGTCACAAGGCTATCAATTTTGGACTCAAACTGATACAAAGGGTTTCTTCCTAATAAATAATATTGTGCCTGGTGACTATAATTTTTATGCATGGGTTCCTGGCTTCATTGGTGATCACAAATATAATGCTACAATCACCATCACACAAGGTAGAATTTATTCCCTTACTCTCTTGTGTGTTAAGGCCAAAATTAGTTATTACTTTGCCCAATTGAACAATTACTTGTTAGAACCTCTAGGAGGAGTCATCAAATTGGATTCACTCGTGTATGCTCCTCCAAGAAATGGACCAACCATGTGGGAATTTGGGTTTCTAGATCACACATCTGCATAATTCTATGTACCAAACCCTTATCCTACGCTCATGAACAGATTCTACAACGAAGAGCACAGAGCCAAGTAATCCAAAACCCATTATTAATTTACAGTTGTTGTTTTTGTATGCAAGTCTTTCTTCTTTTCACTTTTATTGATGTATGGCCAATTGTTAAAATAAGTGTTTATTTTAATAAAATAAATAACTTTTTATTTTTTCGTATGTTTGTTTAATTTGTTTAAAAAAAATAGATTTCTGCTTATTTTAGGAAGAAAATCTTATTTGTTTCTTAAAAAACTTATATTTTTTAGACCTAAATATTTTTGGGTCCCTGTAATTTAACGTTTTTTCATTTTTGTCCCTATAGAAAAAAATCGTTTGTCCTTCAAAATGTGTTTTTGTTTTTTATCATTGAAATGTTTTAGATAGTATTTTTAACAATAAAAAAGTGTTTTAAACAGTAAAAAATTGTTATTTCAAACACTTTAAGAACACAAAATAAAACAAACACATTTGATAAGGACTAAAACAAAAAAAATTGAAAAAATGAAATAAAAAATACTAATCTGTAAATAAAAAAAATATATTTAAACCTATTTTATATTTTGAACGTGTTATGTTTCGAACTTAAGACCATTAATATTATTGCAATAAGAAAATTATTAGTTCAGGTTGAGGATAGTAAAAATAATATTTATATAAAAAATACTTATTTTAAAGTTACTTTTTAAGTTTAAACATAATCGTAATAATGTATCTCTATTTTTTAAAGCTTTAGGCAATACGGGTTGTGGGAATGTTATATTGATTTATACCCAAATGATGATCGTGTTTACTGATAGACCCAACAACATCAGCAACACACCAGCAATAGCAAAAGCAAGACCCAAGAGACAACACAATACCCCTACATACCTAAAGGATTTTGTGTAACGACATAGTGCTGAGTTGGCATTCCTGTCTGCCACTACCTTAACGAACCTTGTCTACCAATTTCCATTTTGTTAGGATCCTTGTCATCTTGTAATAATATAATTATCAATTTTGTTAGTATAGAAGCATTATAAATACCAACCTCTTGTAAGAAGGAAATGGCAATGAAAAATCTCTTCATCTTCTAATTCTCTTCTCTCATTTTTCTCAGGAGGTACTGACCCTTGAAGTCCAGTATAGATAGTAGGGAGCCTAACATTTTGGTACTCTCGTTGTCTCTGCACCATGGCTGAATCAACTAGATTAAAGGCATCTTCTGATCGATTAGAGGACGGCCTTGTGAAACTTACCGCGAACCATTTATCCTTGAGTGAATCCATTCAGACCATGACCTTGAAACTTGATGAACTGATCCATAACCTAGTCACCAAGAACTCTATTACCTCTTCCCCTTCAGCTTCTTCCATTGTTCTGCCTTCCTTCGCTTCTTCTGTGCATGCCCATTGTCTGAAATTGGAAGTTCCTTGTTTTGATGGCAGTGATGCTCTCTGTTGGATCTTCAAAATCAACCAGTTTTTCGAGTACCATTCCACTCTAGAGCATGAGCGTTTAACCATCGCTTCCTTCTACATGGATGGTAGCGCTTTACCCTGGTTTCAGTGGATGACCAACAATGGTTAACTCACGTCTTGGACAGGATTCCTGCAAGCTCTGCAATCGCGGTTCACCCCCTCTCAGTATGAGGATCCCACTGGCGCTTTATTCAAGCTCACCCAATGCAACATAGTTGCCGACTATCTTTCTCAGTTCGAGGACTTAGCTAAATGTGTTATCGGTCTTCCTCCCCCATTTCTCTTAAGCTATTTTGTATCTGGACTCACGCCAGAGATTCGTCGTGAGGTCCAAGCCTTATAGCCATTAACACAGGCTCTGGCGGTGGGGCTCGCTCGCCTTCTGGAGGATAAGTTACTTGAGCAGTGCCGAACATCACGCGGTCGGGTTGCCCTGATACCAACAACCCCACCTTTAACAGCCTTGACGACGTCACCTCCACCATTGTTGCCTGCTCCACCAAAGCTTGAAGCTCTCATACCCCTTAAACATCTTTTGCCGGCGGAATTAGCCACGTGCCGCGAGGGCGACCTTTGCTTCAACTATGACGAGAAGTTCCACCTTCCACCGAGGACACAAGTGTGCCTCTACAGTTTTCCTTCTCATCATGGATGAGGATGATGACACTGAGGCAGATAATCCCATTATACAACCACTTGACCCACCCGACATTCATAGCCCGACCCAGACCCAAATTAGATTTCATTCTCTGTCAGGTCATTTGGTCCCCGAAACTCTGCGACTACTGGGTTCTATGGGTAAGCACTAGGTGGTGATCTTAGTTGATGGGGGTAGCACCCACAACTTTATCCAGGAATCCTTGGCTTCTCAGTTGGGCCTTCCTTTTCGACCTACCACACAGCTTCGATTTATGGTTGGCAATGGGCAGTACCTCCAGTGCCACCGGGTTTGCGAAGTAGTTCCAATCCAAATACATAACCTCATATTCCTGGTCGATTTGCACCTCTTACCCTTGCATGGCACCAACTTAGTCCTTGGAGTTCAATGGCTCAAATCATTGGGTCCGGTCCTCATGGACTATAATGCTTTATCCATGCATTTTGTTCACAGTAGGCATATTGGGGAACTCAAAAGTAATGTTGATTCCACCCTTCAATTGCTTACTATACCTCAGCTACATCGCATGTTGCACAACAAGGGCGCTGATGCATATTTCCACATCTCTATTACCCCTGCCGAGCTTTCTTCAACCCAAACAGTTCCCACCCCACTTCCTCTAGAAATTCAGCAGCTCCTCACCAAATTTGATGCCCTGTTCTAACCACCCCAGGCCCTTCCCCCTTCACGCCCCACCAACCACCATATACATCTCCTCCCTAATTCTGACCCAGTTAATGTGCGTCCTTATCGGTATCCCCATTATTAGAAACAAGAGATTGAAGCTCAAGTTGATTCTATGTTACAGAGAGGAATCATCCGACCCAGTACCAGCCTCTTCTCTTCCCCTGTTCTGCTGGTTAAGAAACATGACGGCACATGACATTTCTGTATGGACTACCATGCCCCTTCTCTTCCCCTATTCTGCTGGTTAAGAAACATCACTGGTTCTCCAAGTTAGACCTACTACAGGGATACCATCAGATCCTCATGCACGAAGGTGACATATGTAAAACTGCTTTTCGCTCCCACCATGGGCACTACGAGTTTTGAGTCATGCCATTTGGGTTTTGTAATGCCCCATCTTCGTTTCAGGCCACTATGAACTCCATCTTTCGGCCCTACCTCTATCACTTTGTCATCGTTTTCTTCAACGATATCTTAATTTATAGTCGCACTTTCGATGAACATTTGTGCCACTTGGAGAAGACATTTCAGATATTATTGATAGGGCAGTTTGTCCTTAAATTATCAAAGTGTTCTTTAGCATAGAACCAAGTGGAGTATTTGGGCCACATAGTATCGTCACAGGGAGTTGCACCTATAGAAGACAAGGTTCTTGCCATACAACAATGAACAACACCACGCTTTACAAGAGCCTTGCGTAGTTTTCTGGGTCTGGCTGGTTTTTATCGCAAGTTCATTAGAGGGTATGCCTCTATCACAACACCATTGCACAAATTGATCACCAAGGATCCATTTGAGAGGACTCAAGCAGCCCAACAGGCGTTCACGAAGTTAAATGAGGCCCTTACTACTGCTCCTGTTCTTATGCTGCCAAATTTTTCTCTTCCATTCACCCTAGAAACTGATGCATCAGGTGTTGGCATGGGTGCAGTCCTATCACAGAATGGCCACCCCATTGCTTTCTTCAGCAAGCCTTTTAGCCCTAAATTACTACGAGCTTCGGCATATGTAAGGGAACTCTTCGCGATTACTTTCGTTGTTAAGAAGTGGCAACAATATCTATTGGGACACCGCATCATCATCCTTACTAATCATCGAAGCCTCAAGGAGCTGTTGACCCAGGTGGTGCAAACTCCGAAGTAGCAAATGAACCTACCTTGACTTTTGGGTTATGACTATTGCATCAATTTGGCCGTAGATGCTCTATCTCAACTACCTGAACCACCTACAAGTACCCTGATGTGGTTATTTGTTCCTTGTCCTACATTCATAGCGGAACTCAAGCGAGACATCGTACAAAATCTGGATTCATTCAATTCCGACAAGACATACTCACTAAAGCAGAGGCTCATCCAGACTGTGTTGTCAAAAAGGGGTGCATTTGGCTACCACCAGGATCTAGTTTCATACAGACATTGCTCCATGAATATCACTCCACACCTATCGAGGGGCATATGGGCAGCAACAAAACCAGAGCGTGCTTAACAGAGAACTTTGATTGGCCAGGGCTTCATAGGGATGTTGAGCAGTTCGTAGCTACTTGTTTGGATTGCCAACACACAAAGTATGAAGCTAAAAGAGTCGCTAGTTTATTGAACTCGTTGCCGGTACCATGTCAGTCGTGGGAAGATCTCTCACTTGATTTTATCACAGGCTTACCATCTTTCCACGGTAATACCGCCATTCTTGTGGTTGTCAAAAGGTTTTCATAAGGGATTCATTTGGGGATGTTGCCCACCCATCATACGTCTCTTATAGTGGCCATTCTATTCATCGATATAGTCAGCAAAATTCATGGCATGCCTCGCAGTCTCATCTTTGACCGGGACCCCTTATTCATTAGTGGTTTTTGGCAAGAACTGTTCAAACTCAGTGGGACTCGCCTGAAGATGAGTTCGGCGTATCATCCCCAGATGGATGGACAAACTATGGTTCTAAATCGTGTCATCGAACAGTGTTGTGTGTATTTGTTCATAAGAAACCAACTTTGTGGGGGAAATTACTTCATTGGGTTGAGTGGTCATACAATACTTCGAAACATTCAGGGTCAGGAGTTTCACCGTATGAGATAACCTTTGGGAAGAAACCCATTACTCTCCCACAGTATATCACAAGCACTTTGAAAGTGGATGCGGTAGATGACATGTTCACTAATAGAGAAGCAGTCTTTGAGGAAGTTCGCAAGAAGCTTATGAAAGCCCAAGCAGTTATGAAGCATTTTGCTGACCATAAACACAGGGATGTAACTTTCCAGGTGGGTGATATAGTGATGGTCAAACTCAGACCATACAAACAGACCTCGGTAGCTGGGCCTCAATCAGTTCCTCCGAAATTAGCTAAACGCTTCTATGGCCCATTCTAAATTTTGGAAGTTATTGGCAAAACTGCTTATAAGATGCAATTACCCGAAGGAGCCTGCATTCACCTAGTCTTTCATGTTTCTTTACTCAAACCCTTCCATCAAGCTTCTTCTAGTACCACCCCTGCGCCCTTATCACTACCAGCTACTGCCAAGGATAATCAACCTATTATTTCTCCACTGGCATTCATTAGCACTCACAAGGAGTCAACTTTTTCAGATTCCAAGTTGCAGGCCTTCGTGCAGTGGACAAGCTTACCTCTTGAAGACACCATCTGGGAGGATTGGGAGCAACTGCGTTTGACTTATCACCTTGAGGACAAGGTGCTTTTGGAAGCCCATGGGAATGATAGACCCAACAACATCAGCAACACACCAACAATAGCAAAAGCAAGACCCAAGAGATAGCACAATACCCTTGCATACCTGAAGGATTTTGTGTAACGACATAGTGTTGAGTTGGCATTCCTGTCTGCCAATGCCTTAACGAACCTTGTTTGCCAATTTCCATTTTGTAAGGATCCTTGTCATCTTGTAATAAGAGAATTATCAATTCTATTAGTATAAAAGCATTATAAATACCAACCTCTTGTAAGAAGGAAATGGCAATGAAAAATAACTTCAACTTCTAATTCTCTTCTCTCATTTTTCTCAGGAGGTACTGACCCTTGAAGTCCAGTGTAGATAGTAGGGAGCCTAACATTTACACTATTGGTGTTAGCAAGCATAGATGAAAAAATATTTAATATAAAAGTTAATAAATTTGTCATTCATGACTACTTGTGATTAGAATTGTAAAGTTTTGACTGTAAATAGCACTGTGTGCAGAAGCACAGGAAATAAGACATACCAACCAACCACATAGCAGATTGTATTTGAACATCCAAATCAAATAATACGAGGAAACTACAAATTGCAACTTGCCTTGGCATGTATTACTTATGTTGACCTTTAGGTACATACCTAGAAATTTTACATAATTAATTAACCATTTCCATTATGACTATAAGTTAATGATTTTATAATTGCACTTCTTAATTAGGATGATCACATTAGGTTCGGGTCAATAACCCTAGTGCTAATCCACCAGACTTTGCAATGGGGAAAATAGGAGGATATAGTGCCATAGCAAGGCATGGTGTGCATGGATTATATAGGCTATTAAGCATTAACGTACCAAGTGATCGTTTTGTTAAAGGAACCAACACCTTCTATCTGAGGCAGTCAAGAGCCATGAACCCTTTTCAAGGAGTTATGTATGATTATATCCATTTAGAACGACCTCCACTAACACTGATTTGATTATGTTTAACTTCCAAGTCTATACGGTCAAAATAGTTGTGTATATAAACTCTAGGAATTTTTTTTACTCTTTTGAACAAATTACATTGGCCTCCCTTCATATTTGCACTTATTACACGGACACCCTCTTTAAATTACCACTACACATAACCCCTTAAATTTTACAACTCTATTACAATTGCACCACTATACAGTCACAATTAAGATTCTGTTAACAAAAATTTATCATGTGCCTTGCACATGTTGCTTTAATAAAACTACAATGAAATTTAATGACAATTTTACCATTTAATTTCATCTTCACATGACCTGCTAGAAGCCAAGACTGTTTCTAGAAATGCAAAAATTGAAGCCACTGAAGGTAGATTTCTCCTTTTTTCTACTATCTTCTCTTAAATGTATCCAACCAAACATCCCAACAAAATTAAAGTTGACATGAGCACGTTTAGGTTATGTCCATACAAAATTAAGACTGCATTTATAATTAACAAATTACTAATAATGACGTAATGGAAATGACAAAAGTTTAAGATCATGAAAATGTTCATTTGATCATCATCATAAATATATACAATATACAAAACAATGGATCTTCACACATTATAGAAAAAGCAACCAAAAATGAAGTACTAGAATTCATGATCCATGTAAATTCGTGACGATATTAAGAGGGAAAAAAAGATAAATCCGCGAAATTGTCTCTAGTTTCTTTACATGAGCAAAGGCGGAGCAAAAATGACAACAACAGATCTAGTGACGGTGAATTTGTTTAAAGCAATGTTGTTATGAGAGGAAAAGGGAGGTTGGTGCTTTCAGACAAAGGAGCAAAGATTAATGAAGGAGTGACGAAAGGAACACCAGGCGATGACTCGAAGGGAGCCAGAGGAGGAAATGGTGGAGAGTAGACAACAGTAGGTGAATGAGACAGAGCGTGCACCAACTACAAGCATGTCGAACTTGCTACGACCCCACCTTTGCACTCGAACCACCACCAACTACCAACAAATTCCTTCAATCGGCCAATAAATAAAGGAACCCTAAATTGTAGAACACGGTATCGGTGGCAATGTCAAACCACTGTACAATAGCAATAGTGTCACATGAGTTTGGGATTGAGGATAAAAGGCATCCTCAACGTTCACACCGCATCACTCAAGCAACCACTTTGTGATCAATCAACTCAACTTTCACAATCCCTAACACAACGTATTGGGGTTTTTTAGTTTCTCTCAAAATACAAGAAGGAGAATGACAGTGTGTGTGTGTGTGTGTGTGCTTAAGTGATAAAGCTAATTTGGGTAAATAAAAAAAAATTAACACTATTATTAATGGCGATAATTTAAGGGAAGTAAAAGAAATGCAATTGAAGTAGTGGGTGCCCTTGTAATAAGTGTTGATCCAAAGGGACACTACTAAAAAAATGATATTTAACATCAGTTCTTTTGGACATTCAACATCGGTTTTGAACTGATGTTGAATCCACCAACGTTAAAGTATCACCATTAACATTAGTTATAAAAAACCGATGTTGAAATCCAATATACAACATTGATTTTTATGAAAGTCGATGTTGTATAGTACGAAATATAAAAAAATGCAAAAACAACATTGATTTTAGGAGAAACTGATGTTGTAATGCAGCTTACAACAGTTTTGGAAGAATCGATGTTGTAATTGCACCATACAACATCGATTTTGATATAATCGATGTTTTGCACCTTACAACATCAGTTTTGTCAAAACAAATGTTGTTATGCACCTTACAACATCGGTTATGACCAAAACCAATGTTGTAAGTTGCATTACAACATCAATTTTTTCCAAATCCGATGTTGCTTTGCTATTATGCAACATCGGTTTTGGTCAAAACCAATGTTGTATGGTGCATTACAACATCGGTTCTTCCAAAATCGATGTTGTTTTAGCACTTTTGTTTAATATGTTGTATGTTTTGTTAATTATTCCAAACCTACAAATTAAAAACAGAACCAATGCAGGCAGTACAAAAAACAAACATGAGCCTCATGAAAAAAGTGATTATGATATGTTTATTTTTTCAAATAATATTAATTATTTAAGTAATGATCACTTAGTTGCTACAAATTTTTCCACTTTTTATTAGAGATATAAGTTTTTTTCTTCTTTAATTAACACCCTTCTAATTTTTTGAACTGCAGGAACTAACTAAATGATTCAAATTTCATATCTAAGAATTAAATTTTTTTTTGACCAGTTTAAATTTAAGTCTTATGTGTTCCATGTTTAAATAAATGGCAGGTGATTTCATTCCAATAGCAATTTTATTAAGAATAATGTTGTATTTGTTCTCCTATAAAAGAACATAATTGAAAAGATTGTTGCCATATATCTTTCAGGAAAAAAATTAGACCTTGGAATAGAGGTTGTTTCCAAGACCTCTAGGTCACAACATATAATCCCGCATCCTTACTATTTTGCCAAAACTAGCCCACATTCAACTAAAAACAGTTAAAATAACAAAATATACATACTTCCAAACTTATTTTAAATGGATAGGAAAAACCTAGCTAACCTCAATGTCCTGGTTAATATTATATATTCAGGTTAGGTAATAGCTGATACCTTATATTTAACCATTGCAAATTCTTGAATGTCTAACCAAAGAGCTTCCAAGCTGATACTTGCATACAAAGGTTGAGTCTTTCTTAAAGATGCCCTGCCTTTCCACCGAGCTTGCCCTTTGGAATGTTTCCCTGGAGACCGTTGCCCAGCATGTTTCTGTAAATAAAAATAACAGGACCATTGATTAATTAACTGGAACTTAAAAGCTTATAAAATTAGACAAGAAAAGAGAATATGTTCCGTACAAGCCTAAAAGGAGAAGGAAAAGTTCACAAATTGATTGAAGTGATCATAGCACAAAAGAACAAGCAAATTAAGTTGAAGCTATCTTGATAGATAACCATAAAGCACATGCCTCTTTAGGATTTTTCGAATGCGTGCCATTAGCAGGAACTTTTCCATTGGGAGCTTGACAATTTCCAAATAGGAAATTTAAGAAATGAATACCCAATGTACTAAATATCTTTTACATATTTTTGATCCCACATAACTTGAATAGATAAAGTGTATGCATTATGGTATCATGCAATAACATTCAAACAAAATAGGGACCGAAAGCAATTAACAATAGAGATACAACAACTAAGGAAAAAATCACTTTCCTATTGAAATTTTCAAAACCATGGCATTGAACGAGAAATTAGGTTTAGGGGGAAATCGAACAAGACATAGGATGATTTTGAAAGTGAGGTGAGGCTTGTGTGCAACATTTGTAGAAGCAAGCTTCATGATTGAATCAAGATTGATTCATGGTGATGAATCAAGATTGATTCAAGGTGTTTTGATGATAACAAAGATGATGACAAAAAGCCCAAGAGAATGACTTCAAGATTGAGTCAAGAACAATTCAAGAATCAAGAATCAAGAATAATCAAGATCAAGATTCAAGACTCAAGATTCAAGAATCAAGAATCAAGAATCAAGAAAATACTCAATCAAGATAAGTACTAAATTTTTTTTCAAAACATTGAGTAGCACATGAAGTTTTCACAAAAGCTTTTACCAAAGAGTTTTTACTCTCTGGTAATCGATTACCAGTTTACTGTAATCGATTACCAGTAGCAAAGTTTGTTTTCAAAAGCTTTCAAACTGAATTTACAATGTTCCAATTAATTTCAAAATGGTGTAATCGATTACAAGATTTTGGTAATCGATTACCAGTGTCTTTGAACGTTGAAATTCAAATTCAATTGTGAAGAGTCACATCCTTTCACAAAAATGCTTTGTGTAATCGATTACAATGATTTGGTAATCGATTACCAGTGATAAGTTTTGAATAAAAATCAAAAGATGTAACTCTTTCAATGATTTTCAAGTTTTTCTAAATGTTATAACTCTTCTAATGGTTTTCTTGACCAGACATGAAGAGTCTATAAAAGCAAGACCTTGACTTGCATTTTAGATATTATTCATAACAATTATTACAATCCTTTACAATCTTTGAATCTCTTTGAACATCTTCTTCTTCTTCTTCCTTTGCCAAAAGCTTTCTAAAGTTTTCTAGTTTTCTAAACCTTGAAAACAAAAGTGTGTTATTCATCTTTTTCATTCCCTTCTCCCTTTGCCAAAAAGAATTCGCCCAGGACTAACCGTCTGAATTCTTTTTGTGTCTCTCTTCTCCCTTTTCCAAAAGAACGAAGGACTAATCGCCTGAATTCTTTTGTGTCTCCCTTCTCCCTTGTCAAAGAATTCAAAACAACATAGTCTGAGAATTATTTTGATTCTTCCCTTTCCCTAAAGCAAAAGATTTCAAAGGATTAACCGCCTGAGAATTCTTTTGTTTCACCCTTCACAAAGTTTCGAAGGACTAACCGCCTGAGAACTTTGTCTTAACACATTGGAGGGTACATCCTTTGTGGTACAAGTAGAGGGTACATCTACTTGGGTTGTTGTGACTGAGAACAAGAGAGGGTACATCTCTTGTGGATCAGCTTTAGTGAAGGGTACATCTACTAGGTTGTTCAAAGAGAACAAGGGAGGGTACATCCCTTGTGAATCTTTGCTTGTAAAGGAATTTACAAGGTTGAAAAGAAATCTCAAGGACGCAGGTCGCTTGGGGACTGGATGTAGGCACGGGTTGTTGCCGAACCTATATAAAACTCTTGTGTGTTTGTCTTCTTCTTCCCTACTCTTTTAATTTCCGCTGTGCACTTTAATTACCGCTTTAACTTTTGGTTAAGTTTATATTTCTGTTCTTTACTTTCTTAACAATATAGTAAAAGCCTAAGAAGGACAAATTTTAATTAGTAAAGGTCATTAATAATTAATTCAACCTCCCCTTCTTAATTATTCCGAGGCCGCTTGATCCAACACATACAAAAATACTCTCATACACTACTTCAAAAGCTACTCATAGAATATTAATTCAAGGTAGGTTGAATATGTTTTGATAGTTCAAAACAATGAATAGGTATATGCATTTGGTTGTGTAAAAACATATTGAGCAAGCTTAAGAGATTTTCTATCAAAGATATAGTCATTTAAAAATCAAGTTGCTCACGAAAAGGATCCAGAAATGTACAGATCAAAAGCAATAAGAAAGATAAAGCACACAATGGAATTATCCTGGTTGGCCCCACCTAGGCTATGTATAGTCCCTACAGCTGTAGCCTTTCCACTAACACAAGCAACAACCATAATTTTTTTTCTTTCTTAAAGCCTTCCCGGGCTCCTACACCTCAGTATTCTCTAAGCCTCTGTAGGTTCCCTCAAGTACTCTTTCAACAAGCCTTTCTAGGATTAGCATTCTCTAAGCCTTTATAGGCTATCTACCCAAGAATTCACTCATAAAACCTCTTTAGGATTCAAATCCTTAGTAACAACTACTACTTGACTCCCATAGTAACACACTATGGTCACTTTCAACCTTCAGAAGTAGCAATCCCAAATTACTTTTCTAAGGTTCCCTATGCTAAACGAGTTTTATTTGGGTAGGTACCTAATACATTTTAAAGGGAAAAACTCATCAGTAAGCTAGGAGGCCAAGAAGATCTATAGTGGGTTGTCTCCATCACACAAATGGTCCCACTTCCCTCCTTAGTTGGAATAGCTTGCATATAACTTTGAAGTTTGAATTTTTGTTTATTAGTGCCTACTTTGGTTCAGAACTCATGACTTCTGTTTTATTCCAACTCAGTCATGACGTTCGCTACTTCTTAAGAAAAGTGAGTCATTCGCAAAAATGGTGTTCATTCTTTTTTACTGTTGTAGCTTGTAAATGAATACAGTTATTTAAATTCTTCAATTTTCTATTAATTCAATTCTTTAATTAATTATTCAAATTGATTGGTTACACGGGACTTTTTCATTGTCCTCAGTTTCATTCTTGTTATTTTTTTTATAAAATTAGCTAGAAGTGAGAAAGTTAAGCTGGAAATTGAAAATGTAATTTTTTATTAAATTATTAGTTGTTGAAATTATTAAAAAATATAAAATAACAGAAAAAATCATAATTTATTTTTAAAATAATCAGAAAATTTGATAAATGTTTAAGGATAAAAAGAAAAAAATGTATAAAAAACTGAAGCCAACGTTTAAAAAAAAAACTAAAAACTACTAAAAAAAATTTATTTATCGTCAAAGCTTTTCACCTAATAAAAGCTAGTAGAAATGTTTTTTCCAGCATAACCTTAATATGTAATTGCCTAAGCAACCTTTATTTCCTGAACCAGAAGTGTATTTGAAATTGATGTTCTTGCACTTTTTTGTGGAGATGTATGCATCTCAGTGGAGAATACCAAATACGCTTAAACTGCGGTAAACCTCCGAAGATCAAGATCTTTTTAAAAATATCTTTAGTTAATTAAAAAGGCTTACACCAGCAATCCATAAAGGATTGAACCGTAAAAACAAGAATAGAAGAAAAGAAATAACAGTATCTGCTAAGAGACAAACCGTGCCTGGCAAAGGACTGAAGGAGTCAAGTCAGCCAATTGGTTAGACTCTCCACAAACATGCGGAAAAAAGGCATTGATGAAATTCATCCTTCAATTTGCAAATCTCCTCTCTTAACTCATGAAAATGAGTATGCTGTGAATGGCCTTCATTAGTAATCTTGACTCCACCAACAAATTTTGAATACCATTATCACACAGAGCAGTTACCAAGCCTTCGAGCTTGGACAAAATCTCCCATGCTACTATGAATAACTCCACCACAAGAAGCAACACCTGCCACTTGAGACAATTACATATGAGCAGGAATGATCCAAGTATAAAGCAACTAAAGTTTGAACTTTAGATCCAATATTTATTATTAGTTTTCTAAAGTAAAAAAGGTCACATATGTTAACTAAAAGATTCCACGTATAATTATTTTCCTTAAAGTAAAAAATATATATTTTAATTTTCATTTTAGAACTCATTGGACTGACCTTGTAGTTGAAATTAAAAGTTTCATTAGGAGAATAGCTTCAAAAGTATTTGTATTGTAGCATCACTAAGAGCAGTGTGTCCATTGGCTGCAGCTCACTAATAGGTATTCACAACTATTCTTCATGTCCCGAATTAGTGATTTGATAAAAACACTAATCAGCATAGGCGGAGATATAAGGTGAGAAGAAAGATTATGATTGCGAGTTGTGGTGTTTATGTTTTAAGGGTAACGAAAATATGTTGAACTTATTGGTATTTAAATTTGGACAAAACAAAAACATTTTATCCATAACTTTTATCTTGGTGTCACTTTTTTTTTACATTGTTTTGAAATATTCATTTTTTCATAATAAAAATTGAGGGAAAAAAATCAAAATAACTTTTTCTCATCATTTATTATCATAAAAAGTGAGTGAAGTCTAAGAAGTGTAAAAGTAGAAAAAAAAATATTTTTGTATTTTATTAAAATACATGAAGTTTGTCTCACCTTAAACAAGAGATTTTTTTTCATTTTATGTGTAAATTTTTTTAAACTAACAGAAATCATGTACCACAAATAAGATTAATCATTGATCAAGTGAGATAAGAAACACTCATGATCTCAAACTCTAAAAAAAATTAAGTTTCTTTTATTTCCATTTAAGGTTAAAATTAGCATATTCTAGGTAGGATCATAATTATAGTAAAAAAGCATATAAAATAAAAATCTAAATGTCTTCTTCAACAACAAAAATAAACTTAAATAAAAAATATATTAAATTGATCAAATCAAACGTTAAATTCATATAATTATGATTAAAAAACTATAGTAAGTAAACAGAAGCTTCAAATTGCGTTTAATCTTAAAGTTTGACGTGCTGATCAGTTTTTTTTTTTTCCGGGGTTAAGAATACGGGTGTCTTCCAAATACACATATTTAAAAAGAATATTTTATTAAATACACTAACGAAAATTATATTTTAACAAATTATAATTTGAATATATTTTAAAACCATTCAAAGCGCTCGACAGTAATTGCTCGAGAACCTTCATGGGCCATCAAGAAACCTCATTGGGAAATCGATGTTACCCTTGATAGCAAGAAAGTGAAGAAACTAATTTCTTTTAGAATTTTTTATTTATTGAAAACCATACAAACCACATTACCCGCTTCCTTTCTAAGTAGCATACGTGAAGCACCGTGTGCCACATAACTCTGGGGTCTCTACTCACTCTCTTGTGCCTTTGAGTTAAATCAATTCTCACTTTTAGTTCCTTCCCAATTAATTTATAGAACAGATTCAAATGGCAGTTCCACCAGAAATGGAGCATCCCAGGAAGGCTTTTGGATGGACAGCTAGAGACACATCTGGGGTTCTCTCCCCTTTCAAGTTCTCAAGAAGGTGCATGTAGTACTCATTTCTTCAATTATATTTTTATTATTGGGTCAGTTTAAAATCATGTTTATGATATTACATGTTAATTAAATAAAATTAGTATTATCTAATGCTTATATATTTCAGTTAAATTAACCGGATTTTAATTTGTTATAATGGGACAGGGAAACAGGAGAGAAAGATGTAGCATTCAAAGTATTGTACTGTGCTATATGTCACTCGGACCCTCATATGTTGAAGAACGAATGGGGCATTTCCACTTATCCCCTCCCCTAGTACCCGGGTATGCTTCGTAATATAATAGAGCATTTACAATTCATAGTTGCATACATGCATTGTTCATCTTAATTTTATGGGCTTATAATTTTTCAGATTTAAACACTTTATACAAAAATTTACTTTAATGTTACGATATTTGTGTGAGTGATTAATTTTATTTTACGGATCCTATAATACTTAAAAAATATATTATTTATGGTATAAATGTTATAAAAAACAATTATTTATACAAATAATTCATGTTATCTATTTCAATAACAGAGAAAAAAAAAAGTAAATCAATTTTCCTTAAAGTTAATCAACTTATGTTGGAGATGCTTTTTTTTTTTTTATATACCGTCAACACATGTTCGAGATGCTCTTACCATATTTAAAGGTTAATATAAATATTGTTTTATTTAATTTTGACTTTTTTTTTAAAAAAAAAAAGTTACTCTACAATGCATATTAATCTTTGAATATGGTAATTTCAAAACTAATTTATTAAAATTTAAACTTGTACTTAATGATCTTCTGCACATTTAGCTAATTTCTAAAAGGTTTGATAAACTAATATTCACTTTTAGTTTTTCTAATTTTTTGTTTTGTTTATGATTTTGGTAAAATTCTGAATTTACTTTAGAACGAAGCATAACAGGGTTTTGGTGTTTTGAATTTTTCAAGCATCACAAGCATTGCATTGTTCTTTTCAAGTTTGAATCCCCAATTTTTCAGCAGGGCTAGTCCAATAAAATCATAAAGAAATTAAGATATGTGATCCAAATTATGGTCGTGTTAAGATCACAAATAATTAAAAAAAAATCTTGATGTTATAGTTCAAAACGGTCACAAACCGTTTTTTAAAACCTTGGTCACATTGTATATTTGTATTCTAATTTGAGTACCAAAACGTAGGCACGAGATTGCAGGTGAAGTAACAGAGGTAGGAAGCAAGGTACGGAACTTCAAAGTAGGAGACAAGGTGGGTGTGGGATGCATGGTTCTATCCTGTCGCTCATGCCAAAGCTGTGAAGACAATCTTGAGAATTACTGTCCAAAAATGATTGTGACATATTCATTTTTTTGGTTAACTAAAATTCATTTTTTTGGTTAAAATATTTTTCATCCTTTTAAATATGAAAATATTTAGAATTTATTATAAATTCGTTATAAAATTGAAATATATTGTTTTTTGTTTGAAACAAGATTTAGACTTCTTAACCTATGTGTATCACTTTTGATATCAATTATATACATAATTAATATAAAAAATGTCACATTTATATCAATATATATCTAACTGATGTAAAAAGTTATCATTACTAGTTTGAAGTTATCATTATTAGTTTGAATTTATCCGAATCTATGTTTGGGTCAAAAAATAATATATTTTAATTTTGTGAGGATGAAAAATATATTAAAAATTTTACAAGAATGAATTTTAAATATTTTCATATTTTTTAAAACAAAAAACATATTTTATCCTCTTTTTTTAGAATGAAATTTAAATTTAAGACCTCTTACAAATTATTAAAACCTGCACTAGATTGTTATAGTGGGTTAATTAAATTAAAATTAGTTTGAAACCCGTTATGTATTTACAAAAGTTTGCTTTAAACTATACCTGTTTTCAAACTACAACCATTTGTTAAACCAAGTAGTTTGGTTTTAAAATATGTTTTGCATTATTGTGAATTTTTAGCATTGTGTGTTTGGATAACACCAGCGAATTGATTCTACTATATAAAGTCATGGAGATATTATGAAAAAATAGAAGCAACTATTTCTTACTTTATTTTCACCGTGAAAAATTAATTGATTTTTCTCGCCGTAAATTTATTCCAAATAGACTTGTGAATATGTTTTTTTTTTCTTCTTTTCAAATAAATTGAACCAAACATGCTTAATATGTACCCCCATGAGAAACAATTATTGCTCAAATTCTAAGGCCCCTTCTTTTCTGTTTAGGCTGCAATGGGCACCTTGGATGGTATAATAGACACAGTTTCTGCCATCCATCCTCTGCCCCCTCTGTTAGGTATGTTGAAGTCTCAAGGGAAACTCGTCATGGTTGGTTTACCAGAGAAGCCTCTAGAGCTACCAATCTTCCCTTTACTTGCAGGTATGCATATGGAAAAAGAATACCATGTGTTTTAGCAAAGAACCTTCATGCAATTCAGAATTGACATAACTTGCCATTGATATAAATTTTGCATCTAGTTTTTGTATGCTAATAATTTGCACAGTAGAATGATTTGAATATTGTTGCAAATGAAAGTGAATTACAAATATATTTAAATATTTTTTTAGTCCTTATAATTTGATATTTTTTTATTTTTCATCTTTGTAAAATTAATTTTTTATTTTTAGTCCTTACAAATTATGTTTGTTTTGTTTCTTGTCATTTTATTGTTTTAGATAGCGTTTTTTAGGCTTAAATACATTTTTTGTTGTTGTAACTTAATGTTTTTTTCATTTCATATTTTTGTAATTTTTTTCATTTTAATCATTACAAAATGTTTATTTTATTTTTTGCCCTTAAAGTATTTTAGATAATACTTTAAGCAGTAATAAAGAATGTGCTTTTAAACAATGAGAAAAACACTATCTAAAGTATTTAAGGAAGAAAAATAAAACAAACACATCTTATAAGGATTAAAATGATTTTTTTTTACAATAACAAAAATGAATAAAAATACTAAATTACAGGAAAAAATATATGGAAGTCTTTTTTATTATTCAAAGTATTATATAATATGATTTAAAAAATAAAAATACTAAAAGCAAAATATAATTTTATAAGAACAAAAAGAAAAAAATATTAAATTACAAAAAGACTAAAAGGTATTTAAATTTTACAAATATTGTATTTGGTTTGCAGGGAGAAAAATAATAGCTGACAGTGTCATTGGAGGAATTAAGGAGACACAAGAAATGATTGATTTTGCAGCTAAACATGATGTAAAACCTGCCATTGAGGTTATTCCTATAAATTATGTGAACACGGCATTGGAGTGCCTCCTCAAAGCAGATGTAAAATATCGATTTGTTATTGATATTGGGAAAACACTAAAGCCAAGCTCTTAAAATTTGCATCAATGAAAATTGGAGCTTAGAGTTTATTGTTTTGATTAAGCATAGTATATGTGTTGTAAAGTGAGTATTATTTTGATAAGGTGATTTACCTTGTTTATTGATTGACGTAGTTAATGCACATATATTTGATTTTGAGCGGTGATTAGTGAACACTACAAAGTTTGTACCATTGCCACAAGTTTATATAATCATTGTGCTATTTTTATCTTCTTCTCATTTTATCTTTAATTATTTTTTGCTTTTACTGAACGAAAACTAGTCTCATATTAATTAGAAAAAAGATAAAGATAAAATATATAATTGAGGATAATTCTTACCTTTGAGTTAATTTTTTGTTTTTTATGTTGAGTTAAACACAAACTTGCATTCTTTGAGTTTGAGTTATTGGTATATTTATTGGTTTAATTTTTTTACTCTCCAAACATGCATATGTACGTAGTGTATGAAGGCTTAATTTTTATAAATTTCTCATAAATAATTATTTAGTCCCTATAATAATAAGTTATGTTTGTTTTGAGCTTTTTAAATATTTTTAATGTTTTTGTTTTGTTGTCCTATAGTTTTCTTGTATTTTGATTTTTTTTTTATCCATAAGAATTCAACATGGTATCAAAAGATTTATAACACTCACATGTCTTGTTTAAGCAATTGAATTAGACTCACTTGATTTATTTTTATTCCTATTATTGTTTTTTAGTTACATAATTAATTGGCTCAATTTAGTAGCAAGATGATTATGAAACAAAGAAAAAAAACGGATGAAAAGCAAAACACTTATATTATATGAAGTTGAAAGATATTTAAGTCATGTTGATATATAACTTGGGATCATTGAAAGTAATTTTTTTTCTTATGTAACTACCAGAAATTGGGTCTATGCTCAATTGATTGTTTTTGCACGTTTTATATGTAAGTAAATATATATTTTTTTATGGTCCATAAAGACATTGCAATGAGAAGAAAACTTTCTAGTAGAAGCAAATACGATGAAAATTGTATATTAAAAAACATGATACCATACAAAAATAGAAGTAGTCATGGATGAAGTTCAAACTTAATATTACAAGAAGCAACAAAATGACAGAGGATAAACTATTTGTGTATAATAATATGTTATATGATCAATTGATCTAATAGACATGTGAATGGATTAAAGTATTTTTTTAATTTAGAAAACAATTAAACCAAAAAATAAAATAATTAAAAGAATAAAAGATATGTTAATCCTAACCAAATTTGTAATTATTTAAAACAAAAAAAAAACTAGATAAATAATGATTGTAAGTAGGTATAACGATAGGCTAAGACAGACACATCCACAAGTAAGTTATTTTTCATCCCCACTCAACAAAATTAAAATAAAAAAAATGATCAAAATCTATAATTATTCAACACCAAAAAATGTATAAATCATAATTGTGAATATGCATGACAAAGGGTAAAATGAGGATGAGTTTGTCATTTTTTGTCTTTATCCATGTTCTCATCTTAATAAAATTAATTTTTTTTTAAAAAAAATATTTTAATTTTATCCAAATCTGTAATTATTTAACACAAAAAAATTATAGCAGTAATAATTGCAAATAGACATAATAACAACATTGGATGAGATTAATCGAGAATGGATAGATTGTTCAAAATAGATAGATAATTCAAAAAAAAATATTTCATTCAATTTATATATTAAAAGAGTAATAGAACAAAATAGATAGATATATTTAATATAAATAAAATAGTAGTTAATATAAAAAATATTTGTAAATAAAAAAGATAAAAGAAAAAGAAATGAAAAAGAAAATGACAGGGAAATAGAAGTACATAAAAAAAAGAAAAAAGTTAGAAAGGAAGTAGAGAAATTTTGGAAAAAAAATTTACCACATGTTGACACGTGTCCCAATCAAACCTTTGTGATTAATAATAATAATTAATAGTAATAGAATAAACAGATAATAGAATCTTGGGGCAAATAAATTCATTCCTATTCATATTAATGAAGAGTGATAAAGTGAAAACAGTGAGTATGAAAGAAGCTAGCAAGCGTGCGTGAGATCTGAAGGACAGTGCAATAGAGAGCACGCTCATCACTCTTCACACGTAAGTACGTTCTCCTGGACTGATTTTTCTAAAATAGTAGTAAAACACCATTTTGATAGATTTATTATTAGTTATTATTATCCAAGATTATCAGTATTTTTGTGTGGTTTAAATATTTTATATGATTTAAGATTTTAAGATTAATATATTATTTTAAATTGGTTTAACTACTGTTTTAGTTTTTGAATTTGAGACCTGAAATTTAAAAATATTTTTTTAGTCTTTGAATTTTGAAAAATTAATTTTTTTTAGTATATGAGATAATAAATTCATATTTTGCAACGATTTTTAGTAATTTGTGACAGTTTCTTTTAATAGTCTGTTACCATTTTAAAATGCAAATTTTAGTAGTTAAAAAATAAAAGGCTAACATATATATTTTTTGTTCTTATAAATATGAAAATGTTAGAAATTCTCCTGAAAAATTTCTGTAAAATTTTTAATATGTTTTTTGTCAAATGTATTGTTTTTCTTACTAGGAGTACCGTGTAAATTTTTGAATCTATGTGCATGACTTTTTACATTGGTTATATGTATAACTAATATAAAAATATTTTACATCAATTATGCGCATAACCAATATAAAAAATATTTTATTTACATTGATTATATATATAATCGATGTAAAAAGTTATCGTTGTAGGTTTAGATTTATATGTCTAAGCAAAAAATGATATATTTTAATTTTATTAGAATGAAAAACGTACTAAAAATTTTACGAAAATAAATTCTGAATATTTTCATATTTATGAGGACACAAATATATTTTAGCCAAATAAAAATTTGTTTATGGCAACTAAAAATTGTCACAAGATATCAATTTATTATGTCATGGACTAAAAAAACAATTTATCAAAATTTGGGAACTAAAAATAACATTTTTAAATTTCAGGGACTAAAAAAAATATTTCACAAATTTAGAGACTAAAATAGTAATTAAACTTTTTAAATATTTTGTATTGTCAAATATTAAAAGTTTACAAGGAAGTGGAACTAATTTAATGTGATTATGTCCCTATAAATTTTCATTTTTCAGTGTTTTTTTATTGTTGATGGAATATGAATTTTGGTAAAAAAAATTATTTTTTAAAGGAAGGACTAACATGTGTAATATGTTAAATTTAAATGGGTAGACCAAAATAGGCCGAACGAATCAATTCTAGGTTTTTTTTTTTTTCTGTGAATACACCTTCTCTCTCTTGTTTTATCCCAACCTACGTCACTTTGCAATTTAATTTCCAATATACTCTCTTGAACCTTTGTGCTTTGAACGTGGTCAATCTACACTATTTTACAAATCAATGTGGCCAAGAGATTACTTAGAACAAACAAATTATATAGCTATGTCATGTATACCTAATTCTCTCTCCTTTTTTTTTAATTTAAAATATTATAAAATATAAATATTATATTATATAATTTTTTTAATTGATTTTAAAATTACTTATTTATTAAATTAAATTTTATAATTTTTTTAATTTTTTTTTACAGAAAATGATATTATTAAATATAATTATTTTTGTTTTATTATTTAATTTACTTAACATATTTTTTAGGTGAATATTTTTATTTAAAATCTGAATTTTCTAATATAATTATTTTTAATATAATTATATTACTAAATATAATTAGTTTGTTTATATTAGGAATGAAAGAAATGAACGATATTAGGAATGAAATATATTAGGAATGAAAGAAATGGAAGATAGATGAAAAGTAGTTTTATGATTCATTCAATTCATTCATTCATTCATCAAAGTATTACAAAGTTGATATATTTATACAAAGATAGAAAATAACTAACTTGAATAACCAACACTAACTTACTCAAATAACTTCTAGTAACTATAACTTGAGTAACCAACTAATTTACTCAAATAACTTCTAGTAACTAACTAAATTAATTTTATGTCTAATACCCCCCCGCAAGCTGGAATGTGTTGAAAACACTTCTAGCTTGGAGAATACAATGCATCAACATTAAAGAAGAAAGAAAAAAGAAAAAAGAAAAAAATTGAAAACAGGAAATAGAGCGAAACATGTCGAAAATACATTGATCAAAATAAAAACTTCGAGAAATCTTCGACCAGCTTCGACGGCTTCCAAGAGTCCAAAGCAAACATCAAAGCTTGTTGGCAAAAAACTTTGGAGACAAAGGACAAGAAATTGTAACCAACACGCTTGAAGAGGTATCACAATGCGGTGGCATAAACGAGCACCGCAACCACTCCACGCCAATTCATCCACAACACCACATTAGCAACTAAGCCTTTGCCGAAAACACGATGAAAGGATGAGAAACTAAGACAATGCCAATATTTTCAGAAGAATGAAGAATGAAGGGGTTAGAATCATCAATGGCAGTCATGGCCATGAGAGAGAAAAAAAAGAACCAACCAGGCATCCGAAAGGTCCCCTTAAAAAAATGATTCATAAGGAGGTGGCCTATCCAGTTATATAAAAACTTAATCATCAATGATATCCATGGCCATGAGAGAAATAAAAAAAAGAACCAACCAGGCATCCGAAAGGTCCCCTTAAAAAAATGATTCATAAGGGGGTGGCCTACCCAATTATATAAGAACTTAATCATCAATGGCATCCATGACCATGAGAGAGAGAAAAAAAAGAACCAACCAGGCATCCGAAAGGTCCCCTTAAAAAACGATGCATAAGGGGGTGGCCTACCCAGTTATATAAGAACTTAATCATCAATGGCATCCATGGCCATGAGAGAAAAAAAAAAAAGAAATCAGGCATCCGAAAGGTCCCCTTAAAAAATGATTCATAAGGGGGTGGACTACCCAGTTATATAAGAACTTAATCATCAATGACATCCATGGCCATGAGAGAAAACAAATCAATCAGGCATCCGAAAGGTCCCCTTAAAAAATGATTCATAAGGGGGTGGCCTACCCAGTTATATAAAAACTGAATCATCTTCGTGAACCACCTGATGTGGGACTCGCAACACGCCCCCTCGAGTCAGGGCTCGGCGCCACAAAGCGAGGGCTAGCAGCACTATCCACACCACCAGGCAGAACCATAAATAGTTTCAGTAGGAAGCAAGAGACACAAAAGCAAAAATCTCTGATACCATATTAGGAATGAAAGAAATGAACGATGGTTTTCAAATTCATTCAATTCATTCATTCATCAAAGTATTACAAAGTTGATATATTTATACGAAGATAGAAAATAACTAACTTGAATAACCAACACTAACTTACTCAAATAACTTCTAGTAACTATAACTTGAGTAACCAACTAATTTACTCAAATAACTTCTAGTAACTAACTAAATTAATTTTATGTCTAATAGTTTATGTCATTACATTTAATTAAAAATGAGAAGACTTTTTGTTTAACAATTTATTTATAGAAGAACATTATATTACATTATCAATAAAATACTTAAACAATTACATTTCGCTAAGGAAAAACTTAAGATGGAGATATGTTAGGACAATTGTTTTTGTTATGACCATGTTGCCGGCAAATTTCACATTTTTTTCTACTTTCCCGTTTACTTTCTTCTTGGTCCATCTTAGTAGAAATGCGAGTTGAAACGAGACTATCCTTTATAGTGTTCTTTCTCCTTGGATCAGGACCCCATTGATCTCGTTCATATTCTTGTCACATTGATTCGGGTGGCAGTAAAACCAATTAAAAATAAGTAATTTTAAAAATAAAAATATCAACAACACATAAATTTTAAAAAATAAAAAATAGAATTATAAAATTTAATTTAATAAATAAGTAATTTTAAAACCAGTTAAAAAATTATATAATATAATATTTATATTTTATAATATTTTAAATTAAAAAAAAACAAAAAGGAGAGAGAGTGTATTCACCTTCATACAAAGCACAAAATTGTTCACGGAACTAGTGTAGATTGCGTTGTAAATTCACCAATTCCAAACACAAAGTCTGAAGTAGTGTAAATTGAAAATTAAATTACAAAGTAGTATAGATTGAGAAAAAAATAAGAGAAATGGTGTATTCACGAAAAAAAAACCTCACTTTTGTCATCCTTATAATATACATAGGTATTTATAGTTTAGTTGATCATATAACTTTTTTTTTAATAAAACTCAACTTATGAGATTTTAAATTTGAATCAAAACATATTCATATTATCAACTTTGAATTAGAATATATTTGTGTTGTGAATTTAAATGTTTAAATTATGAAAATTATATTGATTACAATTTCCTTAATTAAGATAATTACGCATTTTAATAATTAAAAATGCTTTTATGCTAGTTAAAAATATTTTCTAAGTTGGCAGGTGGCATATTTTCTAAGATATAAAAAGAAAAGTGCAAGTCATAATAGTTGTTTGTTAAACTTTTAGGATATTCCTAACTAAGAATTAAGGATTAATCCCTTAAGCTTAAAGTATTAAGATGTCGATAAGGAATTAACATCTTCAAAAAAAATATTTTTATACACTGGAATTTGGGATTAAATTCTTAGCCACATGCGTAAAGAAGAAAGTTAGTTAACTGTCAACTAAGCATTACCAATTATGCTTTTTAAAATACTTAGAAAGTGAAAATAGAATAGAGTATTAAAAAATAAATAATACAGTGAAAAATAATAAATAGTGTAAATGACAATATATGATTTCCATTAAAAAATGATAATATATAACTTGAGGGTTTAAAAAATATGAAATTAAAAAAAGGTTACTTTTTATACATTGTTAACATAAATATTTTTTACACTATTAAATAAATTAAAAATACTTTAGATATAAATTTTAAAATAATTAGTATAATAGATAACAATTCATCTTAGAAAGTAGTATAATCTTTTTTTCACTCTTATTATTTAAAATCTATATTTTGACAGAAATTTTTTGTCTCTAATGAACAAATATAATTATAGACATCATCTCACTTTAGAATAAGAAAAAATATTTTATTTTATTTTACATGAGTGGAAGAATAAATACACATGCTTTAACTGATTGGGAAATTAATGATAAAGACATTATGCTTATAAATTTATTTCTATTTTTTATTTAAAATAAAGTAACGTAAGACTATTATATTGACGATAGGATATAAAAAAAAATATTATCCGAAGCTTATAAATGTACCAACCGGTGGTAGAATTAATTCCAGAATAAGAAAAAAAATATTTTATTTTATTTTACATGCGTGAAATAATAAATACACATGCTTTAACTGTTTGGGAAATTAATGATAAAGATATTATGGTTATAAATTTATTTATTTATTTTATTTAAAATAAAGTAACGTAAGACTATTTTAATGAAGAGATAATATAAAAATTAAAAAAATCACTTAGAAGCTTATAAATGTACCAACCGGTGGTCTAATTAATTAGAAAAAAACAGTTGCATTTAATGTAAATTAAAGAGCACTAAAAATAAAATGGTAAATTAATAATATAAAATAGGGAAATGTAATAGGGTTTAATTTTTTTCTTCAGTTTATTCTTTGATGCATGGTTGTGATATAGCACAAGTAAGTTTTTTACTTTTAGATAATACGATGTTCAATGGACATAAATATTCGATAGAAGAATGAACAACTTTTACTACACCATCATCTATTATTATTTTATGTGTAATGAATAACCTATTAAGTCATCATGTAATTGTCGTAAAAAAAAGCCGTCATTTAACTTTTTGAATGAAAAAATTATAAAGATAGTGGTAGTAGTGATGGTTGTCAACCATAATTAGGTATATCAAATGGGTAAATTTAACCCACCCTCTCTTAACTTGTCAAAACTCATGTTGAGTTGAAAATTTCAATTCAACCCAATTGGGAATGGGTTGATGGGTTGGGTTAAGTTGTCAATCATTTTAAAAAAAATAAAAATATAAAAATTTTATAATTGTCTTTGCCTTGATTTTTCTCTAAATTTTATTATCAAATATAATTAAATATAAAAATATTATAAAACTAGTAAATCAAGAAGCTCACTAAGCTCATCGTCAATGGAAGATGCTTGACCAATTTCTTAGGATAAAAAGTTATTTTTTTATTTTGTTTTGTTGTTGGAGCAAGTCTAATTGGTATTGTGAGTTTCTTAAGTTTTGGCATGGCTATCTTATATAAACAACCCATCTCCAAAGTTTTTTAAGAATAAAAAATAATTTAATATACTCTAACATACTCAAAATGGGTATCTTAAATTTTGGCTATTGGAGATGCCTTAAATATTTGATACTTAAGAAATGATCATAAACTTTAAGTTAAGATGTTTATTTGTTTGAAATTCTAATTACTACAAAGATTTGCTTTCATGGGGATTCACAATTTTAAACAATAAGAAACTAATCAAGTTATAATAAATTACTCATTAACTTTAAGGAGTGAACTTTAATTCAGTGTAAGAAAAAAAGGTCAACCAAACTCTTCCTGACATTTGATCATATTGAGTTGGTGAGAGAATTGAATGTCTTAACTCAACTTAACCCATTTGGGCATGTTACTAGGGTTGACCCGCCATGCCAAACTAGTTTTAACACCCACTAACCACAATATCAATGATATTAACATAAATGATAATGGTAACAATGGTATCATAAAAAAAATGTGACAATATCAATGTAGTAGTGATGTTAGTAATAATATTACCTCTTTTCATATGTTTTTATGTTTAAGGTTAATGCACAGAGATTAAGCAATACTTAATGAAAGTAGATACTATCATGTTTGGACTAAAATAATCTTATTTAATACCTTAACCCTTGAAGTCAATACTAGTAGTGAGTTATTAAATAATGTATTCGAGGGAAAAAACATTAATTAGAATTTGAAATTCTAAAACGCTGATTGTATTGAGATATAAAAAGAAAGTTAATAAATTTAACGATATATGAATGAGATAGTAATAGTGATAGTGGTAATTGTAATTATAGAAGTCACAATGGTAATCTTGGTAATGACAATGATTGTAATTACAATGACGATGAGGCAATAATAATGGTTTTGAGTGATGATAATGATGATGATGATGATGATGATGATGATGATACTTATTCTTAATTGGACTTGAGCTCAATTTGTGTAATGGGCTACCTTATCCAAACACTAGATCAACCAAAATTGCAAGTGTTGAACAAAGGCAACACCAGGTACAAGATTCATAATATGTATTTGTTGTAGAAATAAAATGGGTTAAATGGTGCTCAAGAAAAGAGAAAAGGTGAATTAAGTATTTAGAAATATTTTGCCAATACTAATTTACCTTTTTTTGAGAAACTCTTTCGAGAACATTTATTACAACCCACTTTCAATAGACCATGGAATATGATATTCTTAGTGTTGAAGCAGAACCCTTAATGAGATGAATGTTTTAATGACAACAAACTTTTAGAAGAAAATTTTAAATATGTTAGACTTTTGTTACTAATGTTTTGCCTTGAGTGCTTTCAAAGAAATGTGACTTATCAAGAAACATAGAGAACAAGGTGTAAAGCTTTTTCCGACAGACTTGGTTTCCCAACCCTGAAGCTTGTCCAACTTTAGAAGCAAGAAACCAAAAGAAGAAGGGCAGTCATGTTTTCTATGTCAAAGTGCATATATTAGAAGTTGTATATGACTAGAAGTATCATTTTGGAGGTAGTTTAAGTCAAGGGGCAGATATTGGAAGCTGCACATGACTTAAGAATCATTAGAAGATGCAATGGTTTGACTACAAGTGAAGATAAACATGTCTACATAGTCAAGAAGCACACATTGAGAGTTGTAATGGTCAACACCATGCATCAGTGTATTGATGCATTACCTTGATGAAGCACTCTTGATCCAACAAATCTAATTCAAAATAAGAGAGATAAGCTCTACTTTAGCAAGATAACCATGAAGAAGAAATGTAGTCATTCACAAGCTGCAAATAGTAAAAAAGAATGAACACCATTTCTGCGAATGACTCACTTTTCTTAAGAAGTAGCGAACCTCATGATTGAGTTGGAATAAAAGAGAAGTCATGAGTTCTGAACCAAAGTAGGCACTAATAAACAAAAATTCAAACTTCAAAGTTATATGCAAGTTATTCCAATTAAGGAAGAAAGTGGGACCATTTGTGTGATGGAGACAACTCACTATAGATCTTCTTGGCCTCCTGGACAAGGTGCAACAATCATCTTCAAGATAGTCTATATAAGGACATTGAAGTGCAATTGAATTTCTATGCTAGGAAGGAACACAATTGAGAGTACATAGGTCAAAAGCTTCATCAATTTCTAATACTAGACTTCCTTAACCTAAGCTATCTTTATTTGCATAGCCAAATTTATCTAGTAATAAAGATTCTTTAAACATATTCTCAGGGGGGAGCTTACTGATGAGTTTTTCCCTTTAAGATGTATTAGGTACCTACCCAAATAAAACTCGTTTAGCATAAGGAACCTTAGAAAAGTAATTTGGGATTTCTACTTCTGAAGGTTGAAAGTGACCACAGTATGTTACTATGGGAGTCAAGTAGTAGTTGCTACTAAGGATTTGAATCCTAAAGAGGTTTTATAAATGAATTCTTGGGTAGATAGCCTATAAAGGCTTAGAGAATGTTAGGGTTAATCCTAGAAAGGCTTGTTGAAAGAGTACTTGAGGGAGCCTACATATGCTTAGAGAATACTGAGGTGTAGGAGCCTACTACAGCTATAGGGACTATACATAGCCTAGGTGGGGCTGTCGCAACCTACCCTTCGGCGGGAGGGCGACGCGTGACTCGTGGGATGCGTGTTCCACGAAAGGAATACGCGCGGAGTCGCCACCAACGTTTATTTGAGGAAAACGTCGGAAAAACCGGAAAAGACGCGATCTACGAACTTTTAAGTGAAAGGTTCGGGAGTTGTATTTACGCACGGGGAAGGTATTAGCACCCCACACGTCCGCCCTAAGGGACGGCAGCCTTTAATCGAATGTGCAAACATGACTTTGATTTTTTATGTTCCCTTTTTATGTCTCTATATCCTTTATACCCTTTTTATATTTTCTCTTTTTGTGGTCGACAAGGGTGTTTCCCTTTGCTCCTACGTATTCCTCAATTTGGGATGAGAAAATCAGACCTACGTAGTTCTTTTTTATCAAGTGATTCTTTTTACTTTAAGAGGTGATCATTTTAAGGCGTTGGACCTTAAAAATGATCCATTTTACTTAGTGAGAAAATGAAATGACAAACTTCAAAAGCCTATTTTTATGGACGAGCTTGACTAGGCGAATTGATTTTAGCCTTTAGTTTCACTTTAGTTATTAATCAATTCGATTAAGAATGAGAAATCCCAAAGAGAAAACGTCCGATTGATTTTCCGCTTTATTTTACTAAAAGATGTCTTTTTGATTATTATATTATTTTTTACCTCTTTTTGATTTCCAACGTGGTTACGGCACGACCGAACGGTCGGAATTTATTTTAATCGAAGTTAATGGATAATATAATTCAAACGTTCGGTGGAAATTTATTTTATTTTTAAGTTAAGCGAGAAATGACTTAAGTAAAATGGCTTAAGCACGTCAACAGGGGGTATAAAAAGTAAACAAAACGAGAATAAAAATGCACGAAACACAATGTGGACCACTACGGGTACATAGAATAAATCGAAAAGCTTGGTTCGAGGTACTTACCCGTTGAAGATCGAAGAACGATGAAGAACGTCGAAGAACGGTTGAAACCTTTGCGAAATTCTTCACGGAAGACGTTACGGAAACGTTTCGGAAGCGCCTCGGCTTAGATTTTCTTCACGGAAACGATTTTTTCAAGCAAATTCGAAAGAGAGAGAAGTGCCAAAGGGGCTGAACCCTTTTCTTCTTCACTTCCTCCCCTATTTATAGCAAAATAGGGGAGGTGGTTGCCGCCCAGCTCGCCCAGGCGAGCTCAGCTCGCCCAGGCGAGCCAGGTTGCTTCCTCCAGAAGCAACAGCCTTCTGGAGGAATATTCTAGAGGGCCCAAGTGGGCCTGGGTGCTATTTGCACCCCCATTTTTACTAAGTACACCCCCCTCTGCTTTTTTTGGTGATTCTTTTTTCGTAAAGTTACGGAAACTTACGAATTTCGTAACGATACTTGTTTTCTTTCCGTAATGTTACGGAACCTTGCGGATTACATAATCATCCCCCTTTTGACTTACGGAATGTTACGGAACCTCACTTAATTATGCAACGATGCTTCCATTTGATTTCCGGTGTGTCACGGAAACTTACGAATTGTGCATCAATATTTTTTTTGGTTTTTCGGCATGTCCTGGAATTTCACAAATTGCCTAATGATGGATGCCAAGCACCTCACAAGGACCAAAGAATGGCCGCATGTCATCAAGCAAAGGTCCCCGGACGAAAATCAGTGTATGACACTAATTTCGCTCCTCTCGGTTGACGAGAGTCGCGGGTGACCATGAAATTTCCACATGTAAATGACTTGTTGTTCCCGGAGGAACAAAAGGTGCAGAAGACTATGTCAGCCTCTGCATGCTATCAAGCGTTCTGTCTTACAGATAGCAAAAGAATGTTTATACGGATAACCACTCGGGTATTTCCGCGTATCATCGGGCCCGCCGCCTCTGGATGATACAAGGGTGCAGAATGACCAAACTTGGTCTCTGCTTGTCATCGGGCCCTCCGTCTCTGGATGACAAAAGGGTGCGAATAACCGTAAGGTATCTCCGCGTATCATCGGGCCCGCCGCCTCTGGATGATACAAGGGTGCAGAATGACCAAACTTGGTCTCTGCTTGTCATCGGGCCCGCCGCCTCTGGATGACAAAAGGGTGCGAATAACCGTAAGGTATCTCCGCGTATCATCGGGCCCGCCGCCTCTGGATGATACAAGGGTGCACGTCACATGACCTCAGGGTCAGTATGACAAAGATTATGGGGCGGCCGACAAAAGCAAGGCTCTTGCTCCTACGTATCCTCCAATGAGGAATTCAGACCTACGTAGTTCTTGATAACTTGTGAGACTTGAAAAGTCTCCATCGGAAAATGCTGACATCTCCGGAAAGGGCGCAGATGACCATATTGGTCTCTGCTCGTCAATCACACTTGGGATCACTGAATGACGAGGTGCGGATAACCGTAAGGTGTCTCCGCGGGCTACCAGCTCTTGAGTCATGGCAACAAAAGGCGGTGTGGTCGACAAAAGCGAGGCTCTTGCTCCTACGTATCCTCCAATGAGGAACTCAGACCTACGTAGTTCTGGATAACTTGTGAGACTGGAAAAAGTCTCGGTGTTTTCTCCACTAAAATGCAAACATGCTCTAGCAAAGAGACAAATATTCCAACTGATTTAGAGCAGCATATGCTTTTTTTTTTTTGAGTGAAAAACAATGCGTCTACCGGGGAAGGAGAGTCTGCTGATGAAATCTCCCATAACCATAAATGAGATTTTGGATGTTAGCATTTCGTTTCTAAATGACCATTTAGAGGAAACACTGGGTTCAACAAAAATAGAAGAAATCCACTCAAAGTGTATCAATCTCGCACAGGTAAGTGTTTCATCCTAATTCCGAACCATAGATATGTCATGACTTGACTTTGCAAATCACTTCCTATCAAATCAAAAATTACATGCGTGATCATGGATCAATAGGACTTCCCTTGGGAATGGGTTCTTTTTGGTGATTTTTTTCGGCTTTTGTGTGTTTTTGGCTTCTGATTTTTCTGGCTTTTCCTTTTTCTGTTTTTTTTTCGTTTAGCGTGGGGCGAGGAAAAAAAGGGTCGCTAGCGCACGGGATTTTGGTTGGTAATCAAAGGGAGAAGACCATTTTAGGTCGTGGTTTCCTTTCCTTCTTTTTTCGTTCATTTGGTGACAATTCTGTATTGTTCAGATATTGTCCGGTCCAAAGACCTCTCTGCATATTTCTTCTGTTTTTCCTTCGATCCCCGATCAGGGGCTTTCTTTCCTTCTTCTTCTTCTTCTTCTTCTTTTTTTTTCTTTCTCCCATTCTTTGATTGGGAATTTTCTTTCTTTTCTTTTTGCTTTCTCCCACTCTTTGATTGGGAATTTCCTTTCTTTTCTTTTTTGCTTTCTCTTTGATTGGAAATTTTCCTTCTTTTCTTTTTTGCTTCCGAGGGTAAGGATTGACATTCTCACCCTAGGTCAAGGTTTATGGTGAGTCAGGATTTTGGCTCAAGGTTTGTAGAATGGCTAGACATGATACATGTCGGGGTTTGGTTTGGTTCAAGGATAAAAGGGATGCCCCACATTATTTCCATGACACAAATGCAAAACTGATGATTTGGAAACTTTATGCAAAACTGGTCATGCATGCACCTATGCGGACACTCAAGTGTCAAACTTTTATGGTCATGTGATGCTAGGGCTCAGGATTCATTTCCTCTATTTTAAATCAACCCAATGTTTCCAAAATATGTTCTTTTATCAATTTGTGCGTTCATCCGAGTCCATTTCGGGCGTCCGGGAAAATCTTCACAGCATTCACCCTTCAGGTGTATACACATTTTTTTTTTAAAAAAAAACTAGCTATGATCAGCGAATTTTTTCAAAGAAAAGTTGGAAGTGATCTCTTTCAAAAGCATGTTGGTTTTTTAGCTAGATAACTTATTTTTTTCTTTTTTCTCCTTTTTTTTTTATCATTATCATTTGTTTATTTCTTTTTCTTGTTTGTTTTTTTTTCTTTTTTTTTTCATGAGGTATTTTGCTACCTAAACATGTGCATATTTTTGTGAGGTATTTTTGCTATATACATGCATATCCAAGGTATCTTGCCACCTAAACATACATATATATGTTTTGCGAGGTATTTTTTTGTTTACATACACGCACATCTAAGGTATATCTCTACCTAAACATACATATATATATTTTGTGAAGTATTTTTTTGTTTACATACATGCATATCTAAGGTATCTTTCTACCTAAACATACATATATATATTTTGTGAAGTGTTTTTTTGTTTACATACATGCATATCTAAGGTATCTTTCTACCTAAACATACATATATATATTTTGTGAAGTGTTTTTTGTTTACATACATGCATATCTAAGGTATTTTCACTACCTAAACATACATATATATATTTTGTGAGGTATGACTACCTTTCGAGCTTGCGCTTGTTTTATTTAAATCCCCAGGATCATGAGCAACTAGGTGCGTCCTACTATAAAAAGTGATCAAATAACAAGCATAGATTCAAAAGGTACTAGGTTGCCTCCTAGTAGCGCTTCTTTAACGTCTTTAGCTGGACACCTTATGACTTGTCGGTCACTGACCTAGTACTTTGCTTACCTTTGGCTTTGGACTTGGTAGCCCGCTGGTCGGCCATGTGTTGTAGGCAACGCTCTAACCTTTTTGCGGATGAGCTGAGGTGAACTCTAGAGGTGGTGGCGGTGCGTCTGTTTCCCGCTGCCGACCATCCCAATGCTGCTGTGGTATTTCGCCCTGCGCCTGTCTGGGGCGCAGTACTTCTTGATGAAAGCTCGATTAGTAGGGGGCCTGATGCCCTTGCTGGAGGTGACAGGTACTCCGTAGAACTGACAGAGACCCGTAATTAGAGCTTGACAATTCCAAGACCCTGTTGGACTTCTTCGGGTCCACTAGGTGTCTTGTAGTCGCGATCCCTGCAAACAATAGATGAAATCAGAAATCAGTTGAGCGATGTGCATACTTACCTATGATGACGTGACCTTGCCGGGGGGGTACGGGCACCCTGTAGGGCCGACAAAGGCCCGTAACCAGAGCTGGAAACCCCAGGGCCCTGTTGGATTTCTTCAGGTCCACTGGGTGTCTTTGTGGGTGCGATCCCTGCAAACAATAGATGGTATCAGAAATCAGTTGAACCATATGCATACTTACCCATGTCGGGACGACACAGACCAACTGATACTTTTGCAAGGGGAGATTGGCATTGCGGTCGCTGGGCAGAATGTTGCTAAGTAGCAATGTCATCTATATCTATGTAAGAGTGGTCATGTTGGTGCGCATGATCCGCACTCGTCTCTTTGCAGCGGCACGGGTGAAATCTTGCCCCGGTATACATAGTAGCTGTGTGATAGCCTCCCTCTCTGGTTGTGCTCGCACAGTTGGCCATCCTCCAATATCAGGGGGTGGCCCAGGAACCGTTAAAAGGAAACTACTTGTCCCTTAACCGGGAGTGCAAGTCTTGGTTAAGCATTTAAGGATAGAGGACCTTAAATTCTCTTAAGGTGCGGATGTGGAGCACACTGAAAATGAGGACACGTAGCCCTCTAAAGGTGAGGGCGTGCAACCCTCTCAAGGCGAGGATGTATAGTCCTCTGGAGGTGAAGGCGTGTAGTCCTCTCAAGGTGAGGGCGTGCAGCCCTCTGTTGGCGAGGACGTGTAGTCCTCTAAAGGTGAAGGCGTGTAGCCCTCTGTTGGCGAGGACGTGTAGTCCTCTAAAGGTGAGGGCGTGTAGCCCTACGAAGGTGAGGACATGCAGTCCTCTGATGGCGAGGGCGTGTAGCCCTCTGAATGTGAGGACGTGTGGTCCTCTAAAGGTGAGGGCGTGTAGCCCTACGAAGGTGAGGACATGTAGTCCTCTAAAGGTGAGGGTAACTAGTACCCAAGGTGAGGGCGTGTAGCCCTCTCAAGGCGAGGACATGTAGTCCTCTGGAGGCGAGGACGTGTAGTCCCCTCAACGGTGAGGGTAACTAGTACCCAAGGTGAGGGCGTGTAGCCCTCTCAAGGCGAGGACATGTAGTCCTCTAGAGGTGAGGGCGTGCAGCCCTCTGATGGTGAGGACGTGTAGTCCTCTCCAGGCGAGGACGTGTAGTCCTCTCAACGGTGAGGGTAACTAGTACCCAAGGTGAGGGCGTGTAGCCCTCTCAAGGCGAGGACAGGTAGTCCTCTGGAGGTGAGGGCGTGCAGCCCTCTGATGGCGAGGACATGAAGTCCTCTGAAGGTGAGGACATGTAGTCCTCTCAAGGCGAGGACGTGTAGTCCTCTCAACGGTGAGGGTAACTAGTACCCAAGGTGAGGGCGTGTAGCCCTCTCAAGGCGAGGACGTGTAGTCCTCTGAAGGTGAAGGCGTGCAGCCCTCTGATGGCGAGGACGTGTAGTCCTCTCAACGGTGAGGGTAACTAGTACCCAAGGTGAGGGCGTGTAGCCCTCTCAAGGCGAGGACAGGTAGTCCTCTGGAGGTGAGGGCGTGCAGCCCTCTGATGGAGAGGACGTGTAGTCTTCTCAAGGCGAGGACGTGTAGTCCTCTCAACGGTGAGGGTAACTAGTACCCAAGGTGAGGGCGTGCAGCCCTCTGAAGGCGAGGACATGTAGTCCTCTAGAGGTGAGGGCGTGCAGCCCTCTGATGGTGAGGACGCGTAGTCCTCTCAAGGCGAGGACGTGTAGTCCTCTCAACGGTGAGGGTAACTAGTACCCAAGGTGAGGGCGTGTAGCCCTCTCAAGGCGAGGACATGTAGTCCTCTAGAGGTGAGGGCGTGCAGCCCTCTGATGGTGAGGACGCGTAGTCCTCTCAAGGCGAGGACGTGTAGTCCTCTCAACGGTGAGGGTAACTAGTACCCAAGGTCCACCCTTATGAGAAAGCAAGAGATCGACTCATCGAGAGGGCCGGTCATCCCAAATCCACAAGATTAGATGTAGGAAATCTATGCAGTTAACATGATTTTTAGGGATGCAGATGCATGCAACCTTTGTCGTGAAATTTGGTAAATGCGGACTTCATTTGAAACAATGCAATGTAATGGAAAGTTGTACAATGTTCATGACATTCTTTCCCTATTTTGTGATTTTGATTTTGATTTAATTTTTTTTGGAAAACACAGATTGACTGTCCTTTTGAAAGAGGTGATAATTCATGCAACCTCATCCTATCTTTTTTGCAAACCTCTCCGGGAACTCCCTCAGAGTGTGTGTTCTGTTTGATTTAGTCACTTGACCATTTTGGAGTGATGGCAATAGAGTCGTTTGATGTTTAATCAATCCATTGAAATCCTAGGGTTTGTCCCCTTTTTTTTTGTTAAAAACATCGATGGGTAAGAACTTTTGATCGGCCCCTATGTTCACTTGAGGCTCATGCACGGTGCCCCTCATTGCCCCAGTGTAAGGCTTTGAGGTACCAATCGTTGTCTTTCGTCATGACCTTGTAGCTGGGAACCTATTGAGTGAGAACTTCTAATCTGCCCCTAGGTTCGTTTGAGGTTTATGCATGGGGCCTTTCATTGCCCCAGTGTAGGGCTTAGAGGTACCAATTGTTGTCTTGTTTTCACAACCTCGTAGTGAGGAAGAATGAAGTGAGAACTTCTAATCTGCCCCTAGGTTCGTTTGAGGTTTATGCATGGGGCCTTTCATTGCCCCAGTGTAGGGCTTAGAGGACTCCTATGTAGAAGCAAGATGTTTTGATGTCTTGATGATGCTAAAGGATCAAGTGCTTCTAAGTTTTATTCAAGACAAGAACGAGAAATAGTTGAAGGATTTTTCAGCTGATGGATTAAGTCAAATGACTCCTATGTAGAAGCAAGATGTTTTGATGTCTTGATGATGCTAAAGGATCAAGTGCTTCTAAGTTTTATTCAAGACAAGAATCCAAGAAAATCAAGATATATGATCAAGTTGATCTCTAGAATCTTAGGAAGAAGTTTCCAAACTGAAGAAGCAAAAGGTTTGACCAAGGAATTCTATCCTTTCAAATTGAGATTTGCTCTCTGGTAATCGATTACCAGTAGTTGAAAATGTTTTAATTCAAATTTTTAAAACCTGTAATCGATTACATAAGTCTTGTAATTGATTACCAGAGGGGATTTTCAGAAAATAATTTCCAAGAGACATATCTATTCAAATGTTTTATGAATGGCCATTCAAATGCTTTAAAGAGAGTTTTTATTGCCCAAACAGTTTTATCCTCTCGAAAGATCAAGAGTTTTTCTGAACTGAAATGTCTTATCCTCTCAAAAAGATTCCTTGGTCAACCACTTGCTTATTCAATAAGGAATTTTTGATTGGTCTTCATTGTACAATCTATCCCTTTTAAGAGAGATTTCTTCTTCTCTTCTTCTTACTTCTGAAAAGGGATTAAGAGACTGAGAGTCTCTTATTGTAGAGGATTCTTGAACACAAGGGAAGGGTTGTCCCTGTGTGGTTCAGACTTTGTAAAAGGAGTTTTACAAAGAGAGTGGAAAATCTCAAGTGGGTTTCTTGAGGACCGGACGTAGGCGCGGGAAGTGGCCGAACCAGTATAAATCAAGTTTGCATTCCTCTCTTCCTTTAAACTTCTTTTATTGCTATTTATCTTTTGCTTTAAAGAAGTTTATTTTGATTTGTCTTTTGAGTAATTCCTGTTAAGGGTGCATTGTTAATCCAAAAAGAAAGAGTGATAGTTCAATTGGGGAATAGTCTTTGCATCTTAATTCAACCCCCCTTTTTCTTAAGGTAACTGAGGTCATTTGTCCAACATCCTATTCTTGACAACTCGCTTCTCTAAGAAGACAAACTTTCTGGAATGATAAAATGAAGTCACATGAACGTCTATATTTTTACTTGAAAACACAGTCAATCAAATGCCTTTTTATTTATTTTTTTTTTAAACTTATTTTTTTATTTTGAAACTTATTTGTTTTGAACTTTACTCGTTGTTTTACGGCACCCCCACCAACGTGCAAGACGAGTAATCTCTGATTGAACAGTCTTGGAAGTCAACACTCAAGAGCGCAGGTCGCTTGAGCAAATAGACCAATGGCTTGCACCCACATTCCGGTGAAAGTTGAATAAGCAAACATGCGTTTGTGAGAGGATGAGGGACAAGGATGTCCATTTTATCCATATCATTTAGCATTGTAACTGTGGTTCATAATAATGGCATAAACTTGAAAATCCTGATGAGTCATAACAACAGCTTCCAGAATTGCCCCATGTATGGTGTTGCTTGTCAATGTTATGATTCAACAAGCGATTCTCCTCAAATTTCAGCCAGCCCGTATCAATTAGACTTCACACTTTATGCTTCGGGGTCATACAATGCTCAATGGAATGCCCCAGGGCTCCTCCACGATAAGCACACGTTGCGTTCGAGTCGTATCCTCAGAAAAATGGAGGTTGAGGAACCTTGGTTGGGGTTATGGCTACCATTGAATTATTGAGTGGATATGGGATCAAGTTTAGCATATGACAACGGAATTTGGGGTGAACCCTACAGGCTTTTTGCTGCAAAATTCCTTTTTGTTGGTGTTTTTTTGGTTTGTGCTAAAGGTGGTCTTCGTCATTGGAAGTGCAGTAGACAGGCTTTGTGGTTGATTTAGGGATGGCCTTTGTGGATAATTGGGTGGTGGGTAAGGAGGAGGTTTGTTATTGGCTGAGTAAAGATATTGTTGGGTTGGTGGGAAACTTGGCCGTACAGGAATGGCAGTCACAGCATGGGTTTCTCCCTCATCCTCACCCTCTTTATTTGCCCCAGTTTTCTCAGTCGTCCTAGTAGGATGATCAAATTTGCCTTTTTTCAGACCCACATCGATCCTTTCACTGGCAAAGACCAAATCCTCAAAGCTTTGAAGGTGTGTAGCCCACCTTTTTCCATAGTAGAATACTGGTAATGTGTCTACTATCATTGTCATCGTTTTTTCGTCATTGAGGTGCCACTTTGAGCTGCCAGGTTCTCCACCTTTGGGTGTATTCTTTGAAAGATTTGTGCCCCCCCTTTTGCACATGTTCTGTAGTTGCATCCTATCCGAAGACATTATACTGACACTGCCTAACGAAGGCCACCACTAGGTCCTTCCAAGAATGGACTCGGGAAGGTTCCAAGTTAGTGTACCAGGTAACAGCTACCCAGTAAGACTTTCTTGGAATGAATGTATCAGTAATTCCTTATCTTTTGCGCATGCCCCCATCTTCCGATAATACATCTTTAGATGGTTCTTGGGGCAAGTAGTCCCCTTGTACTTGTCAAAGTCCAACACCTTGAACTTGGGAGGGGTGATGATATTGGGTTCTAGGAACAACTCTTTTGGGTTAGCAAAGGCATAATCTTCACCTCCTTCAATGGCCCTGAGCCTTTCCTCTAAATGATCCAACTTTCCCTTTTTGGCCATAGCAGGAGGGGCTCTTCCCACCGCAAAATGCAATGGTTGTAGTTGCGGGCGAAACTGAGGGCCCTCCAAAGTGTTTTCAAAGGGTATACCACCAACTGCTTGCCCCTCAGTGGCATATCCGAGCCAAGGCTCGAAGTCAGCTAGATTGTGGTGGGGAATTTCATGTGTCTCCCCCATGGTTTGAGAGATATGTGCCTGATCAGATTGAGGTTATTGGTTCTCAATGAGTATCGGAGTGGAGTTATTGAGATTTTCATTGAGAGTGTACGCCACGTTGGGTGGTGTATAGTTGGGAGGCAAGCCATATGATGGGAAGGCGTGCTCGTTTTGAATTTGCACATCATGGGGTCGTCCGTACTTCCTAAATCTTTGCCTACCATATTTGAGGTTGGATGATTCATTTGCTTGAGGCCAGATGGGAGCATCGGGTTCACCTTAGCGACAGCGCTAATAGCGGCAACTATAACCGCATTGGCTTCCATTATCTTCTTCATGCTCATCATGGCCTTCATCATTGTGGCCATTTGCTCTTTTATGGCCTCCATTTTCGGCCTTCATCTTCTCTTGCACCTCCTCTGCTTCACCCATTACTCTAGCTCTAGCACGAGTTCGGTAAGGGCGCCGTAAAGCGTGTCCTTTTTTGATAACAATGATTAAGTTCATTTTATTTTATTTTATTTTTCAAGGAAAGAATGCAATGAGCAATGCAACCAATGAAAAGCATGGATGTATGCGAATGATGTACAGTTGAAGTATTGCGAATTTTTACGCAGGATATGGGGTCGAATCAATTTAGATTTTCAACATGGTCCATGACATCTTTGTCAAGGTGAAACTGGAAGTAACAAGGACATCAATAATCCTAAATATGTTTGGCAGTAGACGAAGCAGTGATGTGACTCGATTCATCTTTTGCCCCAATTTTGCAAGACGGTTACTTCCATATTTCAACTTGACTTGATGAACCTTTTTGTAAAAACATGAGCTTGGTTCAACCCTATAATCCAAGGAATGGCAATTCTGGTCGCCAATACTTCAACAACATCTCATAGGGATGAATGACTCGGGCATACTTTAAGCTTATGCACGGAAAATGTAATTATGAAATTGAGATGCCCGAAGAAACACCATTTCCTAGTTAACCATGCATTAGGTACCATGTTCAATTATTTTGTTTTTAAGTGAAACGGGTTTATGATCCCAACATGGTTGGCTCGTGGTGCCTAACACATGAAACTAAGAATGTAGTGTGAAGTTTCACGCTTCCCCCTTTTTTGTTTTTGTTTTGTAGAGGAAAATGCAAGGATGAGCAAACATGAAAACAAATGGTATGCAATTTTGCAGATCAAAAAGTTTGTTGAACGCATATGCATGATGATGCCATGACTCATGCAAAATGTGAGGCTGGAATATGATAACGGACAAATGCAGGATATGTCCATTATGATGTTATGAAGAGATGCTTATGCGATGCATGATATGAATGCATTTTACGGACACGAGAGCCCGAAAAATTATCTCTTCTTACTTGCGCTTTTGGGGGCGCAGTGCCCCATGTGTACAATTAAGAAGGTGATATGGACCTTCCGGCTTCCCGTGACAAAGGACGAGACCAACATACAATGCATGCTAGAGATAAAATGCGGGAGTGACTTGATTCGCACTGATTTTTGGAGTAAAAACGTGGGATAAACTCATTTTATTCAAAAAGTTATAACTAGTCAAGATCTGAGCGACAATACAAACTTCCTAGCGGTTTCTAATCATATGGTCCATTAAGTCTATCATATGTTGACAATAGCTGAGAAGTCCGTGGATCTTCTTGGGGGCGGAGTAGGTGTCCGCCATTGCTTTGGCCTTGGCTAGCAATCGGGGAAGTTCTTGACTCCTGTTCAAAGTAAGAGCAAATCGGTCCGTCCACATTGTTGCCTCTTGGTGCCATGAATCAATTACCCTCTCCCTTGCTTCGCTTTCTGCTGATATCTTGGCGTACTCATCCTCTAGCCTTTGCTCGTGAGTCGCCGCTAGATTTAGCTTCTCTTTGCACTCATCGATGATGGCCCACATATTCCCTTCAGTCTCGCTTAACTGTTGGGACAAATTTCTTTTCGACCTAAGGCAAGCCTTTAGCTCGTCCTTCCAGATCATGCCTTTGACCCATGATGATTCCTTTCACCTCTTCAGAGTTTGAGCTCACTATTGCTGCCCTATAAAGCCCCTCAAAACTTTGCTGGCACGTGTTCTTCCTTTCGGGCCTTCTTGGTTTCTCGTTCCAAGGCTTCAGCGGTGGCCATATTGACGTCCCTTAGTTCATCATACTCTTTTCAGACTTTTGATGGCTATGGACTTGAACTTCTCTTCGACTACTCGGGCTCTTTCAAGCTCTGCCTTTAGGGCTTGTACCTCATCACTTTCTTCCGAAGCTTTAACCTCATCGTCCCTCACAGTCTTTAGATTTGGGAGCCAATCCAATCCTTGTGTTCGGACTCTCAGCCACTTATGATAACCGCCGATGATCCCATTACTGCTTCCCCTAAGCTCTATGTCCTTTCTTCACGCCGCATCCCATGCCTTGCAAACTCCTTGGAGTACCCTCGCGTTGTGGTCACTAAAACCCCGTGCGATGAAAGGCGTGATGCTTTCGTCTAATGGCGCTCCTCTCATGGGGTAGCCAAGCTGTCTTATGGCGAGAACGGGATTATAATTAATACAACCCCTTGTTCCCATCAAGGGAACATTTGGACATCCTTCGCATGAAGATAGAATCTTTGATTCTTCCTTCCTTCTAGCGAGGGAACCAATTAACAGACGCCCCCCCATGCTAGCCAAGAGTTGGTCCCAATTCGCCTTTCCTTTTTCGACGCACGAGCGGTAACCTTGTAGCGGATAGACGGGCCTACCTTCTTGGAGAAAAAGGTGTGAAACCAGCCCCACATAGAGAGCTGGAGTACAGCAAACAATCCTTGCATTGCTTTCTTCACATCTTCGGTCGAAGGTGTCATATAGGTCGGCTAGCATAGCGACAACCGGACTTTCCTTGTGGTTATGATAGGCGAGAAAAACGTCGATCGCTGCCAGGTCCACCAACCCATCCACATTTGGAAAGAGGACTCCCTCGAAAATCAACAGTGTGAGAATATCTATGAATGGGGTCCACTCGCCTTTATCTGCCAAGATTCTTGCTTTTACCTCCAAATATTTTCTCAGTATTCCGACCACCCCATTTTCGACTTGCCTTTGGCGGTCTAATTCCTGCGCCGAGATTTGGACTTTTTTAGAAATTCTGGCCAATGAGGGGTAGAACCCTGAGAAGAGGTATGGTTTCCTTCCCCCTAGAGGACATCCTAGGATCTCCTCAAATTCTTCCACCATTGGTGATAGCTGGAAGTCCCCAAAGATGAAGCACCTCAACGGCTGATCATAATACTGGGCGAGGGAGGCAATTGGTTCCATGGAGACTTCTACCCTAGCTAGGTCCCAAATGCTTACCATAGGCTTTGCGGAAGGCTTGCCGTTGAAGTTGACCCATTAATTGCCCCAACTTTCGTAAACTGGTGACCTCTAAGCTCTTGATTTTGACTTGATAAAACCTCTTTTTAAGCGAAGGCTTTTGACTTGATCCCATGTTTTACTAAAGTGAAATAAAATCTAGTGCGAATCAAAACTCCGACATCTATCATGGGTGGAATGGATGAATGCATGAAGGAATGCATATGACACGGATGCAATTTATGAATATGGGAGCTCGGGAAATTGTCTCCTTCTTAGATACAACGTCTTGGGGGTAGCAAAGTGCCCAACGTATGTATTTAAGAAGGTGACACGGACCCTCCGTTGGTTTGCCCAAGAGAGGGGATTAAGACGGAACCCACACATGATGCACATGCGAAAGGTACAATACGGGGATGTACATAGTATGATAATATTCACTGAACATAAGCAAACAGGTATATGATACTTATGCATGGCAGTGTGAAAAATGGCACGCAGCGTGTTTGCTTCGTGCCCCTATTTAAGGGACCTATAAGGGAGAGAACTAACTAGGCTTTTAGCAATAATCCCCAAGGTAGTTATATCTCTCTTGATGGTTTCTAGAGGTATCATCCCCTTTGAAGAACATATTGTAGCAGTAGGGACTACTAGCAACAATAGGTTTTCAAAGAGAAAAGCTCTAGATGAGGGTTCACTGTAATCAAGCAAGTCGGAGACCTAGCATGATCACAGATTCACCTCCACTCCTTATGTTCCCATGAACCCGGGTATAGGGCCCTTTTTCACTCACAGTGTGTGCAAATAGTGTTAGTGTTTGTGTGCATCAAATGAATAAATATTTACCCCATGCATACATTTTAAAACACACTAAAAGCAACAAAGAGTTTATATACATAAGAACATAATGAAGGAAAACCAACAAAGGGATAAGTCACGGTAAAACATTGCACAAGATTAAATGGCCTAACTCTCTAAAAACATTCCCCAGTGGAGTCGCCAACTGTCGCAACCTACCCTTCGGCGGGAGGGCGACGCGTGACTCGCGGGATGCGTGTTCCACGAAAGGAATACGCGCGGAGTCGCCACCAACGTTTATTTGAGGAAAACGTCGAAAAAACCGGAAAAGACGCGATCTACGAACTTTTAAGTGAAAGGTTCGGGAGTTGTATTTACGCACGGGGAAGGTATTAGCACCCCACACGTCCGCCCCAAGGGACGGCAGCCTTTAATCGAATGTGCAAACATGACTTTGATTTTTTATGTTCCCTTTTTATGTCTCTATATCCTTTATACCCTTTTTATATTTTCTCTTTTTGTGGTCGACAAGGGTGTTTCCCTTTGCTCCTACGTATTCCTCAATTTGGGATGAGAAAATCAGACCTACGTAGTTCTTTTTTATCAAGTGATTCTTTTTACTTTAAGAGGTGATCATTTTAAGGCGTTGGACCTTAAAAATGATCCATTTTACTTAGTGAGAAAATGAAATGACAAACTTCAAAAGCCTATTTTTATGGACGAGCTTGACTAGGCGAATTGATTTTAGCCTTTAGTTTCACTTTAGTTATTAATCAATTCGATTAAGAATGAGAAATCCCAAAGAGAAAACGTCCGATTGATTTTCCGCTTTATTTTACTAAAAGATGTCTTTTTTATTATTATATTATTTTTTACCTCTTTTTGATTTCCAACGTGGTTACGGCACGACCGAACGGTCGGAATTTATTTTAACCGAAGTTAATGGATAATATAATTCAAACGTTCGGTGGAAATTTATTTTATTTTTAAGTTAAGCGAGAAATGACTTAAGTAAAATGGCTTAAGCACGTCAACAGGGGGTATAAAAAGTAAACAAAACGAGAATAAAAATGCACGAAACACAATGTGGACCACTACGGGTACATAGAATGAATCGAAAAGCTTGGTTCGAGGTACTTACCCGTTGAAGATCGAAGAACGATGAAGAACGAATGAAGAACGTCGAAGAACGGTTGAAACCTTTGCGAAATTCTTCACGGAAGACGTTACGGAAACGTTTCGGAAGCGCCTCGGCTTAGATTTTCTTCACGGAAACGATTTTTTCAAGCAAATTCGAAAGAGAGAGAAGTGCCAAAGGGGCTGAACCCTTTTCTTCTTCACTTCCTCCCCTATTTATAGCAAAATAGGGGAGGTGGTTGCCGCCCAGCTCGCCCAGGTGAGCTCAGCTCGCCCAGGCGAGCCAGGTTGCTTCCTCCAGAAGCAACAGCCTTCTGGAGGAATATTCTAGAGGGCCCAAGTGGGCCTGGGTGCTATTTGCACCCCCATTTTTACTAAGTACACCCCCCTCTGCTTTTTTTGGTGATTCTTTTTTCGTAAAGTTACGGAAACTTACGAATTTTGTAACGATACTTGTTTTCTTTCCGTAATGTTACGGAACCTTGCGGATTACATAATCATCCCCCTTTTGACTTACGGAATGTTACGGAACCTCACTTAATTATGCAACGATGCTTCCATTTGATTTCCGGTGTGTCACGGAAACTTACGAATTGTGCATCAATATTTTTTTTGGTTTTTCGGCATGTCCTGGAATTTCACAAATTGCCTAATGATGGGTACCAAGCACCTCACAAGGACCAAAGAAAGGTCGCATGTCATCAAGCAAAAGTCCCCGGACGAAATTAGGGTATGACAGGGGCCAACCAGGATAATTCCATTGTATGCTTTATCTTTCTTATTGCTTGTGATCTGTACATTTCTGGATCCTTTTCGTGAGCAGCTTGATTTTTAAATGACTATATCTTTGATAGAAAATCTTTTAAGCTTGCTCAATATGTTTTTACACAACCAAATGCATATACCTATTCATTGTTTTGAACTATCAAAACATATTCAACCTACCTTGAATATAATATTCTATGAGTAGCTTTTGAAGTAGTGTATAAGAGTATTTTTGTATGGTTATTATTGAAAAACTATTTTATGAAAAGGATATTGTTTTCTCTCAACAACTCTTCCTGAAATTGGTTCTTTGATATATCTTACAACTTCAAATGTTGAGTGCTCTTTTGCAAGAAAAAAGTAGCATAGTCAATTAAGTGTCACTATTCAACCTCATTTTCTAGTGACCTTTTGATCCACTTCACTTAGTTGGTGTAATTGATTGATAATGTATGAATATGCCCAACCTTAAAAAGACTTAACTAATAGTGCAATGCAAAGCTTATTTCCCTCTATTATGAAATGTAAATGATATGAAGTGTTTGGGTATGATCAATTACAATAATACTCAATGTAATAACAATGCCCGATATCAATTGAAACAATCACAATTGGGTCAATTTTTCATTTCTCATATTCATTATTAATTCAATTTCAATTTATCACAATTTAATCAATGAAAATTAAAGATATTGGTTTAAGAGAAAGAGTGCACAACAGATTTATCCTACTTCACTCAATACCATTGAAAGCTCCAATCCCCCAAGGTTATACCCTTCTACCTCGACAGACGCATAATCATGATAGCATTACATAGTTAATTAAAGGAATAAGTGTGACAATTTTCTTAAAAACGTATCTTGTAGTAAAAGAACATCACATACTTGACTTGTCTCAAAACCAAACTTAGAAGTAAACATAAATGGTTTAAACATCATTGCCACTCCAAAGACCATACAAATTGTTAAATAAAACTACTATAAACACATACCAAAATTCAACATGATAAATACTAAACTCAAGCTTTGGTGTCACATTATATTAGAGCTTTACAACCCATAAGAAAACATAAAATAATTGTCACTAATGAGGCCTAATTCTCTCCTCCAACATCATTTTTAACATGGTGCTAAATCTCACCTGCAAATGGTGATTTACCCAAACAAAAACAATTCAAACAAAAAAGTAGTGAGATACATCTCATCACATTGCATATATATAGGAAGCATGCATCATTACACATGGCAATTCATTTGTAGCATAGTCACTCAATCATGTACATTATATAAATACATATGTATTATGATGCAAATTTAGCTTATGACTCTATATGCATGTGATACCAGTTAAAAATATTTTGAAAGAAGTCCAGGAGAGAAAGATTTTTGCACCATAGGAAACCTAACTTCACACTCCCACTAAGATGAGATTATCGATGACGCATCAGAGCTACCCAGTCTTGTAAGGATACTCCAACCCATGGAATCAACATGAGCCATATGGAGATTCCAAAATGGATAACACCCTAAAGGATCAACTCATAGTTCAACTTATTCATGCCCTGCTTGGTTAAGCCAAACCACATCTCTTGAAAAACTTATCATCATATGATGCATGAGGCATACAAGACCATGGTCTTTTCACATTTATCATAACATGGTGGTCCCTGCCCCATAGGTACTCAACCTATACATAAATCTTTTCGAAGTATTACCATGAAATTATTTGATTCACCCCATGTACATATGAGAATCATTATCTAATATCACACACTTCATACTTTTAACTCAAGCATATAAGCTAGGAATCACAAAATCTCATAATTGAGGTATTGCCTATACACAAAATTGTCAATCATTGTGTTTCATAAAACATCTTATACAAAAGTGATTAAATTATATACAAGAAATACATATTAAATTTGTCCCACTCACCCATTATGACTACGATTTAGATATTCATTAAATTTTGGGTATTATCTCTACTTTTTCCTATCATGTGTCTACAACCTTTGCGAAGTGTAAACTAGATATCTAGAGTGGTACAAATCCTACCAAGTTGATTATTATCTTTTTAGAAATATAAGACAATTATCTTCAACATCTATGTTGACCTTTAAAGCTAGTTCAATCTTTTTTCTATGCCTAAAATTAGGGAAAAAAATACAAACTGACTACATAATTGTTCGAATGTGGTCGACAAGTGTACCGATTCACACAAGTAGTATAAAATGGTAAGACCGAGTATCATATCCACAAGGAATTTGTTTCACCTAGACTATGTATATTCAGTATGTGAACACTTCTTGGAAATAAGGTAAAGATTAAGTGATGAATTAGGTTTCTGCACTATTAACTACTTGGACAAAAGTAAGATAATCAAAGTTGTAAAATGTGATAAATATCAAGTTAAAAGCGTTGGGGAGTTTCCTACTAAAATTTCTCTTGCCGTATGAAAGGGTTTTTCTCTATTTAACGTATCCAAGTGTTCTTACACTGAGAAAATACTCAGACCATGATTCCTCACATGAATGAGCCTAACTCTTTTAGCTTTTGTTCTTGATTCCTCAACAAATTTGTTCTAAAAGAGTTGCACTAAGCACACAGTGTAAAATATACTAGATCATTGCACTCCATTCCTAGACATACAGATTTCTAGCTTTCTCTATCAAGTTCTAAGGTATTAAAGCATTTTCCAATACTAAAAAGCCTAACTAAACATACAAATGGGTGATCAAGCCACAAGCATGTAAAATAAGCATAGATAGAAGTAAAGAACACCAGAAAATAACATTAAATAGATAGTAAGAGCATTACATCAAGAGTTTTAGAAGTTACTCTCTAACAAAGAGGTTCTAGCCTTCCATTACAAGCAAAGCTTCAAAATACAAAAAAAAAAATTGGTGAAAGAAAATGGAAGAAGATGAAAGAGAATGTCTTCTCCAGCCTCTCAACCCTGTTGGATCGAGTGGCCTCAGAATAATTAAGAAGGGGGGTTGAATTAACTATTCCTAAACCTTTACTAATTAAAAATTACTCTTTTAAGGCTTTTACTAAATTGTTAACAGAAAGAGGAGTAGAAGAGAAACTTAACAGAAAGTAAAAGCGGAAATTAAATGCACAACGGAAAGTAAAAGAGTAGGGAAGAAGGAAACAAACACACAAGGATTTTTATACTGGTTCAGCACAAACCCGTGCCTACCTCCAGTCCCCAAGCGACTTGCGGTCCTTGAGATTTCTTTCAACCTTGTAAAAATCCTTTTACAAGCAAAGATCCACAAGGGATGTACCCTCCCTTGTTCTCTTTGAACCTAGTGGATGTACCCTCCACTAGAACTGATCCACAAGAGATGTACCCTCTCTTGTTCTCAGTCAAACCCAAGTAGATGTACCCTCTACTTGTACCACAAAGGATGTACCCTCCAATGTGTTAAGACAAAGATTTCAGGCTGTTACACCTTTGATACTTTGTGAATGGGGATACAAAAGAATTCTCAGGCGGTTAAACCTTTGAACGTTTTTGTATTAGGGAATGGGAAGAATCAAAAGAATTCTCAAACTGTGTCGTTTTGAATTCTTTGACAAGGGAGAAGGGAGACACAAAAGAATTCAGGCGGTTAGTCCTTCCTTCTTTTGGAAAAGGGAGAAGAGAGACACAAAAAGAATTCAGGCGATTAGTCCTTGGTGAATTCTTTTTGGCAAAGGGAGAAGAGAATGGAAAGGATGAATAGCACAAGTTTTCAAGGTTTGGAAAAACCAGAAAACTTCAGAAAACTTTTGGTACAAAGAAGAAGAAGAAGTTCAAAGAGATTCAAGGCTTGTAAAGGATTGTAAGAGATTGTTAGAAAGACTTGGAATAATTGAATTCAAAATGCAAAACAAAGCCTTGCTTTTTATAGACTCTTCATGTCTGGTCAAGAAAGCCATTCAGAAGAGTTATATCTTTTAGAAAAACTTAAAACCCATTTGAAAGAGTCAAAACCTTTTTGAAGAGTTACATCTTTAGATTTTTCAGAAACAAACATTGGTAATCGATTACCAAATATGTGTAATCGATTACACAAAGCTTTTGAATGAAACAATGTGACTCTTCACATTTAAATTTGAATTTCAACGTTCAAGGACACTGGTAATCGATTACCAAAACATTGTAATTGATTACAGCCTTTTGAAAATATTTGGAACGTTGTAAATTCAGTTTGAAAACATTTTCAAACTCATTTTGCTACTGGTAATCGATTACAACAATATGGTAATCGATTACCAGAGAGTAAAAACTCTTTGGTAAAGGTTTTGTCAAAAACTCATGTGCTATTCAAAGTTTTGAAAAACTTTTTAATACTTATCTTGATTGAGTCTTTTCTTCATTCTTGAATCTTGAGTCTTGAATCTTGATCTTAATTCTTGAGATCTTGAATCTTGATTCTTGTTTGTAGGCTTTCTTCTTGAGTCTTGAATTCTTCTTGATTCTTGAACTCTTTGACTTGTTCTAGATTTTCTTGAGATGGATGTTCTTTGATTCTCTTGAGCTTTTTGTCATCATCTTTTGTTGTCATCATTATTATCATCAAAACACCTTTGAATCATTGTTGATTCATCATGAAGCTTTGCTTCCACAAACCCTATTTCTCTTTGTTTTTCACGTAGCTAGCCTCTGGTTATGGTTCTTGATGGTGATCCCCCCCTTTTGTTTTTCGCCAATCTTAGTGTTTTAAAGGATCTTGGACTTTTCAGCTCTTGAAGGCTCGCTTAGCGAGCATGTCTCACTGAGCGAGAGTAAGTGAAATTCCGCTAAGCAAGAGTGGGCGCGCTGAGTTCGAGAAGAGACAACATCCTCGCTGGGTAGGCTGGCTGCATGCTGAGTGTGCAGATCTCTGACTTATCCTCTTGTAGGGTTTTCCATCCGCTAAGAAAGCTAAATGCCTTGCTAAGCGAATAAGTCTCGCTTAGCCAATTTGTCTCGCTATGCGAGTCATCGGCAACTTTTTTCACCTTCTCTTCTTTGGCCTAAAAATTGAATTGGATTCAACATTAGGTCACAAAAATGGAGTTTCTACTCTATAAAATCACACAAGAAAGATAATATATACAATTTCCACATAAAGAACCATAAATTGGAGGCACATTGCTATTTTCTTACAAATTTTCAATACAAAACTAACTCATGGATAACAACTAACAAACTCCCCCAAATTTACAGTTTTGCTTGCCCTCAAGCATAGAAAATAACAGTTTACTTGTACTCAAGTGAAAGGAATCAACAATGGTTAACCAAAATTGTGTTTGTTTCAAATGTATCAATCACACAAACAGACAAGACTAAGCAATGCTTCAACCAACAACCTTTCACAATGATATGCAATATTTTCAAAGATATGAGCATGTCTATTAAGCAACACAAATGAAATAAGCCAGCAAGCATGACAAGTATCAAAGAAGGTTAACCAAGCTTAATCCTCACGGCCACTATTTCTCTCATATGCACAAGTGTTTAAGTTAATTCCTCAAATAAACAACCTACACAAGTTCCAACTTTTGCATTTCATCTCATTCCATACACTCACAAACACACAAAATGAATCTGAAGGACTTTCTTGGCTTGTAATGAGGCTTGGCTACAAACAATTCATGGTTTTTCTTGGATGCAAAACTTAGGTTCTAGGAGAGCATTCATCCTTAGATCACCTTCTTCTTTAAATCCCAGCTTCTATTGATATGCCATAAGCATAATAAAGTTACAACTCAAGTAACAACACACAGAGCTTCACTTATTCTTGAAATTCTTGGTTTTTTTTAATTTTATTTTAGCATTTTATGATTATTGCTACTAGTTATTTATATGGCTCTCCGTGTGGCCGTTACTTTCCTTCCTGCAATCAAGATCAGCCAAACACACTCCCCCAAATTTGGAACAAATTTGTCTTAAACCATAATGCTCTCCTATAACCTAAGGAAAGGTAGATAGAGATCAAAATTGCATTTAAGCTCAGGGTTGAAAGACTCATTCAATCATATTCAAGCTCAAAATGGGTGCAAGGGTTTAATCATTCATGAATAGGGTAAGGCTATTTGGCTAAGTGGCTAAATCAAATCAATCATGGCCTTCATCATTTCCAAATCATGCATTCATTGAGTATTCAAAGATTCATGCAAAAATTGGTACTTGATGCTAGTCATTCTCTCATAATTTAGGATTCACACATCCCACCGGGTTACAACAATTGATTACCTTCGCTATTTATCTGCCAAACAAACTAACATTTTCACTCACACCCCTAATTTTCATGTTCTTTCTCTTCTAGATACAACATACTCATTCAAGGCATATGATCTAGTATCGTAAGTCACTCAATTCATGCAATCAATTCAATTCAAACCATATCATCAAACACCACTAGTAATTAAAAACCAAAAAGTGTTTCAAAAACCACTGTGCATAATTCAAAACCAATAAACTGTTCAAAAAGCAATAAAAGTATGCTAAATAAATAAATAAAACTAAACTAAAATTGTAAACTGTTCAAAACGTAGAATAAGTAAATCAAATCCTATTGTCACTCCTCCTGAGCCGGAGTTGGGTCATCATGAGGTGGTGTGAGGGCATCCTGAGCTGGCATAAGAGTATCCTGAGCTGGAGTGGGCCATGGATCCCAAGTCCCTTACGCCACAATGACGTCCGCTACATAATCCTCATCAATATCGATCTTTGCTGCACCTTCCTCGCCAGGCTCCTCCATAGGCGTGTCTGCTGGAGTCTCCTCAGGTGTCTCCTCTGCCTCTGCCTCTGCCTCTGGTGCCTGTGGCTGCGGCTCCTGGGCTGTAGGAGCCTCACCTCCCCCCAAAGAGGAAGGCTGGACTCCGGGCCAGGCCACCTAAGCCATAAAGGCCTTCATGCTCATAATGGGCCTTTGCTGAGCCAGATCATGAATGCTCTGCATCATCAGGTAAAGGCCGTGGTGAAGGCTCTGCAACATCGACACTAGAATGTCTGTGGTCTGCATAGAGGGGTCGACTGGTGCTAGAGCTGGTGCTAGTGCTGGGATGGAAGCATCTGAAGAAGCCCTAGCCCTGGCCTTGCGGGACCCAGGGAATATAATCGTCAGATCATCTGGGTTCCACCAGTTCTTGCTAATCTAGGCCAAGTTAATGGCCAGGCTGAGGGACTCAAAAGTCAATGAGTCAGATATGACTCCTCTGGCTATGCATAAAGCAGTGCTAAGAGCATGGAATCCAAGCCTAAAGGAGTTGGACTAAGCCATCTGGGAGATCTGTCCAAAAATTATCGATCCCACGTCCATGTCCATCTTCATGACGAGCCCATAAACCAACCTCGCCCTGTCCATGTTAAGGTCAGAGGTGTGAGAAGTGGGGGGAGGTTGGAGTAGGAAAGGACACTCCAGGTCTGTGCGAGTGTAGTCAAGTCCTTCCTCAGGAGCTTCCATGGTGCTCCCTCAGCATTCAACATAAATCCTCGCCCTGGAATACATAATCTGACATGAGCTCCTGAGGGTCTGGATGAGTGCTGCAGAATCTGGAGTAGGTCGAGTACCTCTCCCCAGGCTCCAAAACCACTGGGGTCTCCAAGAATTCATTCAGAGTAGCAGCATCAAATTTAATGAGCTTCCCCCGCACCTTGCACTGCCTCGGGGGGTGGTCTTCAGGATCATATAAATTTGCATAGAACTCCTTGACCAGGGCTAAGTCAATATGATTATCTGGTTGCCTGGTCAAGGCTCTATGCCACCTGTGCCTCTTGAGCTCCCTTAGAAACTCGTCATAATGTGAGAAGGCTAGCTCTATATTCCTCTCTGGGAGGATATTCCTGTGGTGGACATTCTACTCGTATCGCTCCCAGGTGACCTCTGTCACAAACCAAGATGTGTCATAAGGCTCCTGAGGTCTAGAGGTGGAAGCTCTTCTTTTCCTGGAGGTCATCTGCACCAAAACACAACAAAGGAATCAAGTTAGATAGGTTTTATTGAAAAACAGATAACAGAAAAAACAAGCTGTAAAAAGGGTTGGGCGCTTAGCGAGACACCCACGCTTAGCACACCTTCAGAAATAACAGGCATGCGCTTAGCGTGACAACAGAAAAACACAGACACTGGCTAAGTGAGACACCCTCGCTTACCTAAAACACCACTATGGATAAGCGAGCATGGCTCACTAAGCCTTATTCTCTGACAGAGAGCTAATTGTGCTTAGCGAGCATGGCTCGCTTAACGTGACACACTATACAGGCTTAGCCCTAATGGGCGCTTAGCGGGACTAACTACTGCAACACTAATGGCTTAGCAAGACAGGCTCGCTAAGCCTTATTCGAAGATAGAGAGGTAATTGCGCTTAGCGAGCATGGCTCGCTTAGCACATGCACAAAAACCTACAAAACTAAATTACCTTGGGCTTAGTGAGACAGGCTCGCTTAGCCCAATTTAATTACAGAGGCACTTTTGGGCTTAGCGAGCATGGCTTGCTTAGCCGCGATAGGAATGCAAAATGTCTCTTAGTGACAAACTCAACTAAGTGTACTCGCTAAGCGCGAATGTCCGGCTTAGCGAGTTCATGCAAACTTAGAAGTTAATTACAGAAATTTAAAGGCTCGCTAAGCCGTAGTGCAGTGGCTTAGAAAGTTCATGCGAAATTGCAGAAATTTAAACAAAAATGATGGACTCTCTTAGCGAGACAGGGCTCGCTTAGCGTGTTCATCAGAAAACCTAGAAATTCAACAAAAAGTATGAACTCACTTAGCTGGCAGGGCTCGCTTAGCGAGTTCATCAAAATTTCTAGAAATTGGGGCTTCACAGCCTCAACTTCCTAACCACTTTACAGGCATAGGAAGCCTAAGGCTTAGCTCTACAAACAATACACATTGCAACCTAAACTACAGTCTTAACAACCTACTAACTAAACAACTAACTAACAATCAACACAACAAAAACATCATAAAAGCACAAAATAACTCCTAAAGTCATCTATCCTAGGGTTCAGAAATTACGATAACAAGAGAAGAAAGAGGGACTTACTTGGATTGCAGAGAATTCAGTGACAAAGCAAGGAGCAGAGAGCAAGAATGAGCACAATGCAAATGATTGCAGAGAATGAAATATAGATGCAATTAAATGATTGTGGAGTGGAACTGCCCTAGAGCAGTTATGTTTTTCTTTGGCAGTTCGATCTGCTCGCTAAGTGCGAGTGACTCGCTAAGCGAGCACTCTATGACGTTTGAATTTTCTGAATTTAAATTCATGCGCTTAGCGAGACTGACTCGCTTAGCCCAATTTCGTAAAATAGGGAACCCGAGAGGTTTTTGGGCTTAGCGCGCAGGTGTGCGCTTAGCGAGTTATGTAGCTCTGATTAGTCTATAACTTTCACTAAGCGGGCCATGGCTCGCTCAGCGGATTAAATGCCTGAAGATGCAGTAGTGGGGTCACGCTTAGCGAGATGGTCTCGCTTAGCGCTATTTCCATTCTAGAGAGGGTTTTGGGCTTAGTGAGATGGTCCGCTTAGCTCAATTACTATGAAAGCCCAAACAGAGAGCCTTTTGCGCTTAGTGCATAGACGCGCTTAGTGGGAGATCATGTCACACTTAGCGAGCTGACTCGCTTAGCCCAATTTCAATAAATGCACAAGCCGAGAGGTTTTTGGGCTTAGCTCAACTGTCTCGCTTAGCGAGACCCCAACAGCCAATGGATGGGGGTTAGTGTGCTTAGCGAGAGATGCTACTCACTCAGCGCATAGGATATGGCTCGCTTAGCGCGGATGGCGCGCAGAGCGTGTTGGATGACTGGAATTTTTCTAAGTTCTTTCCTCATCCAATGCTTCAGAGAAGCTTTTGGGCCAACCCCTTTTTCACTAAAATCATGCTTAACACTTTACTCTAGCAGTCTCAAGTGAGTCAAAACCTAACTATATGCATTAATCAACAGAAAAATGATTGAGAAAAGTAAGAAAGAGCTGGGTTGCCTCCCAATAAGCACTTCTTTAACGTCACTAGCTTGATGTGGGTTACCTCTAGGGGTCTTTTAATTGTAGAAGCAAAGCTTCATGGTGAATCAAAGGTGATTCAAAGGTGTTTTGATGATAACAATGATGATAACAAAAGATGATGACAAAAAGCTCAAAGATCAATCAAAGAACAACTCAAGTGAATCAAAGATCAATCAAAGAACAACTCAAGTAAATCAAGAAGAATTCAAGACTCAAGAAGAGAGTTTAGAGTCAAGAATCAAGATTCAAGGTTCAAGATCTCAAGAATCAAGATTCAAGGTTCAAGATCTCAAGAATCAAGATCAAGATTCAAGAATCAAGAGAAGGCTCAATCAAGATAAGTATGAAAAGTTTTTCTCAAAAATTGAATAGCACATGATTTTTCTCAAAACATGTTTACCAAAGAGTTTTTACTCTCTGGTAATCGATTACCAGATTGTTGTAATCAATTACCAGTAGCAAAAATTTTTTGAAAAAGTTTTCAAATTGAATTTACAACGTTCCAATTAATTTCAAAAAGTTGTAATCGATTACAATGTTTTGGTAATCGATTACCATTGCCTTTGAACGTTGAAATTCAAATTCAAATGTGAAGAGTCACATCCTTTTACATAAAAGCTTTGTGTAATTGATTACACTGATTTGGTAATCGATTAACTATGTTTATTTCTGAATAAATCAAAAGATGTAACTCTTCAAAAGGTTTTTGACTTTTTCAAATTGGTTTTAAGTTTTTCTAAAAGTTATAACTCTTCTAAATGGTTGTCTTGACCAGACATGAAGAGTCTATAAAAGCAAGGCTTTGATTTTCTTTTCAATACATTCATTCGTTCAATCTTGAACACTTATTCTTACAATCCTTTAGAAGCCTTAAATCTCTTTTAACTTCTTCTTCTTCTTTGTACCAAAAGCTTTATGAAGTTTTCTGATTTTCTAAACCTTGAAAACTTGTGCTATTCATCTTTTCATTCTCTTCTCCCTTTGCCAAAAAGAACACGCCAAGGACTAACCGCTTGAATTCTTTTTGTGTCTCTCTTCTCCCTTTTCCAAAAGAACAAAGGACTAACCGCCTGAATTCTTTTGTGTCTCCCTTCTCCCTTGTCAAAGAATTCAAAATGACACAGTCTGAGAATTCTTTTGATTCTTCCCATTCCCTAATACAAAAGTGTTCAAAGGACTAACCGCCTGAGAATTCTTTTGTATCCCTATTCACAAAGTATCAAAGGTTTAACTGCCTGAGATCTTTGTCTTAACACATTGGAGGGTACATCCTTTGTGGTACAAGTAGAGGGTACATCTACTTGGGTTTGACTGAGAACAAGAGAGGGTACATCTCTTGTGGATCAGTTCTAGTGGAGGGTACATCCACTAGGGTTTCAAAGAGAACAAGGGAGGGTACATCCCTTGTGGATCTTTGCTTGTAAAAGGATTTTTACAAGGTTGAAAGAAATCTCAAGGACCGCAGGTCGCTTGGGGACTGGATGTAGGCATGGGTTGTTGCCGAACCAGTATAAAAACTCTTGTGTGTTTGTTTCCTTCTTCCCTACTCTTTTACTTTCCGCTGTGCATTTAATTTCTGTTTTTTCTTTCTGTTAAGTTTCTCTTCTACTCCTCATTCTCTTAACAATTTAGTAAAAGCCTTAGAAGAGTAATTTTTTAATTAGTAAAGGTTTAGGAATAATTAATTCAACCCCCCCTTCTTAATTATTCTGAGGCCATTCGATCCAATAGTAATACCTTAGCTCTAGCCATCAGAGCTACCTCATTCTCAACGTTCTCCACCTTGGAACATACATTTTGGTCATTTGGGTGCTTCATTGCGTCAAATAGATTTAAAAGTAATCTTTTGATCATCTACACTCATTTCAAGGTTACCCTTCCCCATATCAACCACGCATTTGGCTGTCAATATGAATGGATGGCCTAGAATCAATGGAATCTTAGCATCTTCTTCAATGTCCATAACCACAAAATCTACAGGGAATGTGAAATGACGCACTTTGACCAAAACATCTTCTACTACACCATATGGCCTTGTGATTGAATGATCCGCTAGCTACAATGTCATTCTAGTTGGTAGGATTTCCAACTCTCCTATCCTTCTGCACATGGATAGGGGCATTAAATTTATGCTAGCCCCTAAATCAATAAGCATTTTTCCAACTAACACAACACCAATTGAGCAAAGGATGGTGACACTCCCTGGATCCTTATATTTTGGTGGAAGAATCCTTTGAATGACAGCACTACAATTGCCTTCCACCACAATGTTGTCACTATGTATGTACTTGCCCTTCTTGGTCAGCAGATATTTGATAAACTTTGAGTAGAGCGGCGTCTGTTGCAAGGCTTCTCCAAAAGGAATAGTAATTTCCAATTTTTTTGAAAATATCAAGGAAACGAGCAAAGTGTCGCTCCTTGTCCTTTTTAGACGGCACCAAAGGATATGGTGCTTCCTTTCCAGAGTTAGGGACAACTTCCTTCTTCTTTTCCCTCACCATCTCACTCTTTGTCTTTTTCTCTCCATTCTCTCTTTTTTCAGTCCCCTCACTATCTCTCTTTTTTGTATTTTTTTCATTTTCTTCTTCCTCAACTTCATTTATTTTTGTCTCCTCCATCTGAACTCCTTCTTTTTCTTTTTCTTTCTTAGCTCCAAATCCTCTTCTTCATTTTTCATTCCTTCACTCTCCACAACTAGTTCTCTTTTTCTTCTGGTCATAACAGCCTTGTACTCTTCTTTGGGATTTTTCTTAGTATTTGCTCCAAATCCTCCAGAAGAATTCTCAGCTATTTGCTTGGTCAGCTGCCCCACTTGGATTTCCAGGTTCTTGATGGCTGACTCAGTGCTCTTATGGTTAGACATTGGAACCTGCATAAATTGAGCCAAAGTTTTTCCAGCTTGGTGGTCCTCTCATACAAGTTAGGCCCTTGATTAGGAGGTCTGTTGGAAGGTCCTCTTTGATCTTTGTTGAGCTGATTGGCTGGATGTGATCTCCATCCTTGCCCTTGATTTTGATTGAAGTTTCCTCTTTACTGGTAACCTAAAAAGCCACCTGAGTGAAATCCTTGTCTGTTTTGGTTCCCCATGTAGTTTACCTCTTTATCTGAATCATCTTGGGGTATACAATAGCCGGATTCATGAGCTCCTCCATAAATACTGCAACCTCCAACTTGCATAACAGCTGAATAAAAAGGTTGAGCCGCTTGTAGCTATGTTGGCAATCTACTGAGTGTCTCCGTGAGTGATTCAAGTTGTTTAGCTAACAACTTGTTTTGTGCCAATAGTGCATATTGTGAAGAGAGTTCCAACAGGCTTCTTTTAGTGGGTATGTGTGTTCTATCACGCAAAATAGCATGATCACTTGCTACCATATTCTCAATAAGTTCCATTGCTTCCTCTGGGGTCTTCAACTTGATCTTCCCTCTAGCTGAAGCATCTAAGAATTGCTTGGATCGTGGCCTCAAACCATTAATAAATGTATTCAGCTGAATAGGCTTAGTGAATCCATGAGTCGGTGTCTTCCTCAGCAAGCTACGAAATCATTCTAAAGCTTCACTCAAAGACTCATCTGGAAATTGATGAAATGAAGAAATTGTTGCTTTGCCCTAATCTGTCTTTGATTCAGGGAAATATTTCTTCAAAAATTTCTCTACCACTTCCTCCCATGTCTTCAAGTTGTTCCCCTTGAAAGATTACAACCATCTCTTAGCTTCACCCGCTAGAGAGAATGAAAACAAGCTCAGTCTAATAGCATCTTCCGGCACCCTTGCTATCTTAACTGTGTTACAAATTTCTATATAAGTTGCAAGGTGTGCATAAGGGTCTTCATTAGGCAGGCCATGGAAAAGATTTCCTTGAATCAGCTGAATCAAGGAGTGTAGATAAGAAATGTTGCGTGCTTGGACTTCCGGCCGCACAATGCTTGTGAAAAATTGCAGTACAGTGGAGTTGGAATAATCCTCAAGAGTCACCCTCTTTGGTTGATCATCTGCCATTATGTGAGCTTCCGATGCACCAACTTCAGATTCTCTCAAGCTTGCTGGAAATGATGATGAAGATTCAGATGACATAGTTCTCTCGATGCTTGGATTGACTGTCCTCTCTTGTAGAGCTTTTCTCCTCCTTTGTGTGTTGTTTCTCTTGCAAGTAGCTTCAATCTCTAAATCTAATGGAGCTAAATTCCCGCTGAAGTTTTACCTCGCATACAAGAAGCAACTAAACAGAGCAGCATTTAACCAAGTCAAGAGATAAAATTTGAATTCTAACTATTCACAAGAAACAATCAAAGAATAAAGAATGAATGTTTCCAAACTGAAGTATACTATCTAAGTGGAAAGAAATTTCCCAGCAACGGTGCCAAAAACTTGTTCGAATGTGGTCAGCAAGTGTACCGATTCACACAAGTAGTAAAAAAACGGTAAGACCGAGTATCGTATCCACAGGGAATTTGTTTCACCTAGACTTTGTATATTCAGTATGTGAACACTTTTAAAGCTTGTAAATAAGGTAAAGATTAAGTTATGAATTAGGTTTCTGCACTATTAACTACTTGGACAAAAGTAAGATAATCAAAGCTATAAAATGTGATAAATATCAAGTTAAAAGCGTTTGTGAGTTTCCTACTGAAATTTCTCTTGTCGTATGAAAGAGTTTTTCTCTATTGAACATATCCTAGTGTTCTTACACTGAGAAAAAACTTAGACCATGATTCCTCACATGAATGAGCCTAACTCTTTTAGCTTTTGTTCTTGATTCATCAACAAACTCGTTCTAAAAGAGTTGCACTAAGCACACAGTGTAAAATATACTAGATCACTGCACTCCATTTCTAGACATACAGATTTCTAGCTTGCTCTATCAAGTTCTAAGGTTTTAAAGCATTTTCCAATACTAAAAAGCCTAACTAAACATACAAATGGGTGATCAAGCTATAAGCATGTAAAATAAGCATAGATAGAAGCAAAGAACACCAGAAAATAACATTAAATAGATAGCAAGAGCATTACATCAAGAGTTTCAGTAGTTACCCCCCAACAAAGAGGTTCTAGCCTTCCATTACAAGCAAAGCTTCAAAATACAAAGAAAGAAAAAAAATTTGGTGAAAGGAAATGGAAGAAGATGAAGGAGAATGTCTTCTCCAGCCTCTCAACCCTATTTCTCTCTATTTTTCATGTAGCTAGCCTCTGGTTGTGGTTCTTGATGGTGATCCCCCCTTTTGTTTTCCGCCAATCTCAGTGTTTTAAAGTCTCTTGGACTTCTCAGCTCCCGAAGGCTCGTTGAGCGAGCATATCTCGCTGAGCGAGTGTAAGTGAAATTCCGCTAAGCGGGAGTGTGCGCACTGAGCGTGAGAAGAGACAACATCCTCGCTGGGCAGGCTGGCTGCACACTGAGTGTGCAGATCTCTGACTTATCCTCTTGTAGGGTTTTCCATCCGCTAAGTGAGCTGGATGCCTCGCTAAGCGGATGAGTCTCGCTTAGCCAATTTGACTCGTTAAGCAAGTCATCAGCAGCTTTTTGCACCTTCTCTTCTTTGGCCTAAAACTGAATTGGACCTAACATTAGGTCACAAAAATGGAGTTTCTACTCTATAAAATCACACAAAAAAGAAAATATTTACAATTTTCACAACAAGAAGCATAAATTGGAGGCACATTGCTATTTTCTTGCAAATTTTCAATACAAAACTAACTCATGGATAGCAACTAACAATAATCTTGATTGTTTGACCTTTACTCACTAAAATGGAAATATTTGGAGTTCTAGACACCATTTTTTAGTGAAACCAAAGCCCTTAGTTAGCTAACATCTAGGGTTATATCTTTCACACACACACATAAACACTTCACTTTTTCCTAATTTCGTCATTTTCCTACTTGTTTTTGCATGCAAAATTGACAAATGATGCCAGGGAAATCAACATGGTATTCACATGAAAGCATGAATTAACACATCCAAAAACAATTCACATAATTCAATTTCAACTCTCATCATTGTAGCCTCTTAAATGTGTCATCATGTCTCTTTGCAACTCACCACAGTTCGAACCCTAGTGGTGAGTTTTCCTCTTTTCATTATTTTGAACCCTAGTTTTGAGAATAAGGCCAAATCTATCACCAAAATGCAGGACGAGTAAGTGAAGGACAGGTTTAGTGACATGGCACTATTGCAGAAGCTTGAAGCGGCAATTGTCGTGAACGCTGATGCAATTCAAGAGCCTTCTCCTAGTGTGGATGACCAAGGGAATGATAAGTTAAGTTGTTGGAGAATTGGTGTCATACCCTAATTTCGTCCGGGGACATTTGTTTACAACCATTTGAATTCTTGTCAACCGAGTTGAGATGCTTAACACTCTTCGCTGCGTAATCCATAAAGTGTCGCGACGTTTCGGAAGGAAATGAGCAAAATACGAAAAATGGGGGTGAACTGATCAAACTGGGGGGTGTCCTTCAACACTGGGCCCATTAGAAAGCTTCATCAGGAAGCAACCAACTCGCCTAGGCGAGTTGGGCGGCAAGCACCTCCCTATTTTTGCTATAAATAGGGGAGGGAGGCTGAGTATGAAGTGTTCCGCATTTTGGATATTCAGTTTTCACTTAAAATTAGTGAGGAGAAGAAGAAAGAAGAAAAAAACCAAGCCGAGGCGCTTCCTTAACGCTTTTGTGACATTTCTGTGATTAATTTTGTGGACGATCTTTGTCGTTCATCGTCGTTCTTCCTCGTTCGTCAATCTTTAACCGGTTAGTTTTTGATTTTGAAGCTTTGAATTCATTCTATGCACCCTTAGGGGTTCATTCTTGCTTTGTATGTTTTCATCTTCATTCTTCTACTTTCGGTATTCTTTTTCTTCGTTTTAAGCGAGTTTCGACCGATCGTTTAAGCCGTAACGTCACTTAATAAATGTTTAAATAAATTTCAACTGATCATTTGTGTTGTAATCTCGTTTAATTGCCTTTAAAATAAAATTCAACCGATCGTTCATGTTGTAACCTCGGTTAAATAAAAAAATAATAAAATAAGTGTCAACCGAACATTTTACTTTGAAAGTCCTCTTTAATGAGTTGAGAAATAATCAAGTGAAACTAAGGCTAAAATCAACTCACAAATCAAGCATTTGCCTGCAAAAAGCTCATTTGAAACGGTTTCAAGGTCCAACACCTTAACAGTCCCTTTTTACTTTTATCAATGAAAACGAACCGTTTAAAAATCCAAAATCAACACCCCGCATAACTTTCTTGCTTTCTAAAGAACTACGTAGGTTTGAGTTCCTCATCACAATTGAGGATATGTAAGAGCAAAAGCCCCGCTTTTGTTGACCCCAAAAGATAAAAAATGTAAAAAAAGGGAAAATAAAATAAAAGTCATGATTTTGCACATTTGATTAAAGGCTACTATCCATTGTCACGGACGCGTGGGGTGCTAATACTTTCCTCTTGTGTAAAAACAACTCCCGAACCTTTTACTCTTAAAGTTCGTAGACCCATTTTTTTGGTTTTTCTAATGTTTTTCTCAAATAAATGTCGGTGGCGACTCCACACATTTTCCTCCCTTGGAAGAAGCACCCGTGAGTATCGCGTTGCCCTCCCGCCGAAGTGTAGGTTGCGACAGTTGGCGACTCCGCTGGGGACTTCTATTAGAGAGTTAGGCCTTTTACTCTTGTACAATATCATGGTTTTTCCTTTTGTCGGTTTCCTTTTTATGTCTCTTATGTTCTTGTGTATAACTTTTGGATGCTTTCAATGTGTTTTTAATGTATGCATGAGGTAGATATTCCTTCATTTGATACACACAAACACCAACACTTTTTGCACACAGGTGAGTTGAAAAAGGGCCCTATACCCAGGTCCGTGGGAACATAGGAAAGGGAGGTGAATCTGTGATCATGCTAAGTCTCTGACTTGCATGATGACAGTGAAGCCTCATCTAGAGTTTTTCTCTTTGATGATATGTTGTCGTTGGTAGTCCCTACCGCCACAACGTTGTTGTCAAAGGGAATGATATCTCTAGAAACCATAAAGAGAGATATAACCGCCTTGGGAGTTATCACTAAAAGCCTTTTAGTTCCTCCTGTTTAGGTTCCTAAAATAGGGGCACAAAGAGAACACGTTGTGTGTTTTAACACTGCCATGCATATCCTCTAAATGTCATGTACGTCTCTGCTGTATGATTATTTGATGATATTACCATACTTATACGTCCTCCTATTGCGCTATAAACCACACACTTTTTTCGCGTTTGCGTCTGCATCGTGTCGTCACACGTGCATTGTATGTTGGTCTCGTCATTTTTTCATGGGAAGCCGGAAGGTCTGTGTCACCTTCTTAAGTGCATACATGGGGCGCTGTGCTGCCAAATGTTACAAGTAAGAAGAGACGATATTTCGGGCTCTCGTGTCTGTAGAATACATTCGTATCATGCACCGCATAAGCATCTCTTCATGCATTCATCCATTTCTCCCATGATAGATGTCGGAGTATTGATTCAAATAGGAATTTTCATTCTAGTGAACATGGGATCAGATCAAACACCTCTGCTCAAGAAAAGGTTCTATCAAGTCAAAATCAAGAACTTAGAGGTCACTAGTTTACAAGAGTTGGGGCAATTGATGGGTCAACTTCAATGGCAAGCCTTCCACAAAGCCTATGGTAAGATTTGCGACTTAGCTACAGTAGAAGTCTCTATGGAGGCGATTGCATCCCTAACCCAGTATTATGATCAGCCCCTGAGGTGTTTCACATTTGAGGATTTCCAGCTAGTCTCGACCGTGAAAGAGTTTGAAGAAATCCTGGGATGTCCACTGGGAGGAAGGAAGCCATATCTTTTCTCTGGTTTCTATCCCTCCACGGCCAGAATTACTAAGGTAGTGAAAATCTCGGCACAAGAATTGGACCGGGCAAAGCAAAATAGGAATGGAGTAGTCGGAGTACCAAGGAAGTGTTTGGAGGAAAAAGCGAACGCCTTGGCAAATCAAGGCGAATGGGCTTCTTTTATCAAAATTTTGGCGCTTTTGATCTTCGGAGTTGCCCTCTTTCCAAACGTGGAAAGGTTAGTGGACCTAGTAGCGATTGACGCTTTCCTCGCCTTTCACAATAGCAAGGAAAGCCTAGTAGTTGCCATTTTGGCCAACATGTATGACACATTCGACCAGAGATGTGAAAAGAGCGGCGCCAAAATTGTTTGTTGTACACCAGCTCTCTACGTATGGTTGGTCTCACACCTCTTTCCCCAAGAAGGTAGGCCCGGCTGCCCACTACAAGGTCACCACTTGAGTGACGAGAAAGGAAAGGCAAATTGGGACCAACTCTTGGCTAGCATGGAGGGGGCATCCATAAATTGGTTCCCTCATTGGAAGGAAGGAAGGATCGGGATTCTTTGCTCATGCAAAGGATTTCCAAATGTTCCCTTGATGGGAACAAGGGGTTGTATTAATTATAATCCCATCCTCTCCATTAGACAGCTTGGCTACCCCATGAGAGGAGTGCCATCGGAGGAAAGCATCGCGCCTTTCATCGCACGGGGTTTCAGTGACCCCAACGCAAGGGTACTTCAAGGAGTTCACAAGGCATGGGATATGGTGCAAAGGAATGACAAAGAGCTTAGGGGAAGTAGTAATGGGATCATTGGCGCTATCGTAAGTGCCTGAGAGTCCGCACACAAGGCTTGGATTGGCTCCTAAAGCTAAGGGTTGTGAGAGAGTAAGAGGCCGAAGCTCTGAAAGAGAGTGAGGAGGTACAAGCCCTAAAGGTGGAGCTTGAACAAACCTGAGCAGTCAAAGAGAAGATCAAGTCAACGGCCATCAAAGTCCGAAAGGAGTATGATGAACTAAAGGACATCAATATGGCCATCGCCGAAGCCTTGGAACGAGAAACCAAGAGGGCCTGAAAGGAAGAACACAGCTGAAAAAGTTCCAAGGGGCTTCATGGGGCAGCAACAGTGAGCTCAAACTCCGAAGAGACGAAAGGGATCAGTCACAAGTCGAAGGCGTGATCTTGAAGGATGAGTTAAAGGTTTGCCTTAGGTCGAAAAGAAATTTGTCCCAACAGTTAAGCGAGACTGAAGGGAATATGTGGGTCATCATCGATGAGTACAAAGAGAAGCTAAACCTAGCAGTGACTCACAAGCAAAGGCTAGAGGATGAGTATGCCAAGATATCAGCGGAAAGGGAAGCAAGGGAAAGGGTAATGGATTCACTGCATAGAGAGGAAATGATGTGGACGGACAGATTTGCCTTTACTCTGAATGGAAGTCAAGAGCTTCCCCGAATAAATTCATGAGCTCCTCAACTACTGCCAGCACATGATCGACCTAATGGCTCACATAATTAGGAGCCATTGAGGCATTTGCATTGTCGCTCTGATTTTGGCTATTTAAAACCTTTTGTTCTCTAAATAAAATGAGGTTGATCACCACATTTTATCTCTTTAGGGAGTAAACACCATAACTAAGCGCGCTCCAAGGCACCCCTATCGAACCCATTCTAAATTTAGAGCCATGGGTGATGTAGAGGAGGTGCAAGAACAGATGAAAGCCAACATGTTGGCTCTAAAAGATCAAATGGCTTCCATGATGGAAGCCGTGCTAGTTATGAAAAGATTGATAGAGAGCAATGCAGCCACAGCTGCCACCGCCAGCACAGCCGCTGAAGCAGACCCGGTCCATCCGTCTACAACAAATTTAGCACATCAACTCACCCCAAATATGGTGGGACGAGGAAGAGATACTTTGGGAAATGCCAATAGCCCACATCTCGGGTACAACCGAAGTGCTTACCCCTACGGTCTACCCCTCAACTTTACGTTTCCTACCATGCATCAAAACATGGATCATGCCACTCCCCCTACTTTCGAAGGGCAACCTCCCCAGCCTACAGGGGGCGTCCGCGAAGACCATCGGGAGCGTGCCCAAGGGGACGTTGACTCCTACCCCCTTTTCACCACTGAGGGGCCGACGCCCAATGTGTTGCCTCAGCCCAACATCGTAGGAGTCTCTCAACCCTGCCCAATGCAACCGCTACTCTTCTTCGTGGGAGGACCACCTCTGGTAGTTGAAGGAAGAGAAAAACTTGATCTCATCAAAGAGAGATTAAGGGCTGTTGAAGGGTTTGGTGATTACCCCTTCGCGGATATGGTGGATTTATGCTTGGTACCCGATGTTGTCATCCCTCCAAAATTCATGGTGTCATACCCTAATTTCGTCCGGGGACCTTTGCTTGATGACATGCGACCTTTCTTTGGTGCTTGTGAGGTGCTTGGCATCCATCATTAGGCAATTTGTGAAATTCCAGGACATGCCGGAAAACCAAAAAATATTGATGCACAATCTGTAAGTTTCCGTGACACACCGGAAATCAAATGGAAGCATCGTTGCATAATTAAGTGAGATTCCGTAACATTTCGTAAGTCAAAAAGGGGATGATTATGTAATCCGCAAGGTTCCGTAACATTACGTAAAGAAAACAAGTATCGTTACGAGATTCGTAAGTTTCCGTAACTTTACGAAAAAAGAATCACCAAAAAAGGTAAGGGGGTGAACTTATCAAGATAGGGGTGTAAATAGCAATTCAAATCTAGGCCCTTCCAGAACATTTTGGAAGTTAGGTTGCTTAAGGAGGAAGCAACTGGGCGGCAAGCTCCTCCACGTTTTTGAAAAATGGTTTTCGGGGCTTCCGCGGCTTCCGTAATACTTCCGTAAAATTTCCGAAAACCTTGGGTAAGCATATTCCACTTAACATTGGTGAAAGGGAAGAGAAAAAAGATGAAAATCAAATTCGAAAACAGTTCTGTAAGGCTTCCATAACTTTTCCGTAAAATACGAAAAGGGGGGTGAACTTAGTAATTCGGGTGCGCTTAGAAATCTTCTTCATTAAGTCTTTGGGCGGCAAGCACCTCCCTTTTTTTCTATAAATAGGGGAGGGGGGAGCTGTTTCAAAATGTTCAAGACCCCTTTGGCTATGCATTTCGGCTATTTTGGGCAAAAAACACGTTTTCGTGAAGAAAAATCGAGTCGAAGTGCTTCTGTAACGCTTCCGTAAGCGATTCTGTGGAAATTCTCCATCGTTCTTCGTCGTTCTTCACCGTTCTTCATCCGTTCTTCGTTCGTTCTTCATTCTTCAACGGGTAAGTTTTCGAATCCGAGACTTTCAATTCATTTCTTGTTTTGTGTACTTTCACTTTAATTTCGTTCATTTTCGATTTCTTTTCTTCTGTCTTTAACGCGCTTTTACCGTTTATTTAAGCCGTTTTCTCACCTAATAAATGGTAAAATGAATTTCAACCGATCATTTGTGTTGTAATCTCATTTAATCACTTTTAAAACGAAATCTAACCGATCGTTCACGCTATAACCTCGGTTAAACCAAAAAAAGTAAAATAATAATAAAATAATCAAAATATCTTGAAAAATAATAATAAAATAATCAAAATATCTTTGAATAAAATAATAAAAAAAATCAATCGGACGTTTTTCTTTGGAAGTTTCCTTGAATGAATTGATTAATAACCAAAGTGAAACTAAGACTAAAATCAACTCACAAATCAAGTTTTTTTCCGAAAAATCACTAAAAACCGTTTTAAGGTCCAACGCCTTAAACGGTCCTCTTTGCTTTTATCGGTTAACATGGACCGTTCAAAAGCATAAAATCAACATGTGACTTTACCGCTTTTGCAAGAACTACGTAGGTCTGATTTCCTCATCGCAATTGAGGATACGTAGGAGCAAAAGCCCCGCTTTTGTCGACCACCCCAAGAGATCGTTAATGGTCCAAATGCCTTAACGTTTCTCTCCTTTCAAAAACAAGAGATCGTTAATGGTCCAATGCCTTAACGTTTCTCTCCTTTCAAAATCAAAAGACCGTTTAATGGTCCAACACCTTAAATGACCTTTTGTTCAAATAAAAAACATATTTTGCAAAAAAGACAAAAAACAAACTTAAACCAAACACTTTGTTCCGAAAGAACTACGTAGGTCTGATTTTCTCATCCCAAATTGAGGAATACGTAGGAACAAAGGGAAACACCCTTGTCGACCACAAAAAAGAAAAAATATAAAAAGGGTATAAAGGATATAAGGACATAAAAGGGAACGTAAAAATCAAAGTCATGTTTGCACATTCGATTAAAGGCTGCCGTCCCTTGTGACGGACGTGTGGGGTGCTAATACCTTCCCCGCGCGTAAATACAACTCCCGAACCTTTCACTTAAAAGTTCGTAGATCGCGTCTTTTCCGGTTTTTCCGACGTTTTCCTCAAATAAACGTTGGTGGCGACTCCGCGCGTATTCCTTTCGTGGAACACGCATCCCGTGAGTCACGCGTCGCCCTCCCGCCGAAGGGTAGGTTGCGACACATGGTACCAGACTTTAATAGATACAAGGGGACCACTTGCCCTAAGAATCATTTGAGGATGTACTGTCGGAAAATGGGGGCATATTCTAGACACGATAAGCTATTGATGCATTTCTTCCAAGATAGTTTGGTTGGGGCGACAATCATTTGGTATACCAATTTGGAAGCTTCTCGCATCCGCACATGGAAAGACTTGATTACTGCTTTCATTAGGTAGTATCAGTACAATACCGATATGGCTCCCAATAGAACGCAGCTGTAGAATATGAGCAAGCGGGAGCATGAGTCTTTTAAGGAATACGCCCAATGGTGGAGGGATTTGGCAGCGCAAGTGGTGCCCCCCATGATAGAAAGGGAGATGATCACGATGATAGTGGACACACTGTCAGTGTTCTACTATGAAAAGTTGGTGGGTTACATGCCCTATAGCTTCATGGATTTAGTGTTCGCGGGCGAGAGGATTGAAGTGGGCTTGAAGAGAGGGAAGTTTGATTATGTCTCCCTCACTGACACAAACAATAGAAGGATCAGAGAAGCTAGGGAAAAAAGAAAGGAAGGGGATGCCCATGTCGTCACCTTGGCACCTGCTTGACCGAAGCTTCAGCAAGCCTCGCATGGTACTCACTAGTATGCTCATCACCACCCGAGTTTTTTGGACCGTGCTGAAAACTTTCCCAACATGGCGCTCATCCAGCAAAGGGCGTTCGCACCATCGCAAAGGGCCCCTGCACAGACTTCAACTCCAGTGCTACCTCACCCTACCAACAATGTCAATCTTGGCGTGAACTCCAACATAGGAAGAAACCCTCCAATGAAAAAGCTTCCACATGATATAGAAACATGTTCGGCGACAGAGGAGCTGTTGCAGCGGATGATAGACCAAGGTCAACTCGAGGTCGGCAATAAAGACACGAAAGAGCAGCATGTCTGCATGCAGTCAGTAGACAGGGAGGCCACCAATATTGACTCACTTTCCGCCAAAGTGACCAATATCACCGGACTAAGCGGCATAACCTACAGCGGTCGTATCATTGTGGCACTTGAGTTGTCGGTACAACTCGCGAACACCAAAGAAAAAGCAAAAGTGGTCACGAAAGAGGCCAACGAAGCAAACCCCACCTCGGATGAGGATGTTCCAGGAGGGAGGTTCACTAAAAAAGGGGAAGGACTCGGTAGAAAAGAGGTATCCTTGGAGGAGGCCAACGAGTTCCTCTGTATAATCCAACAGAGTGAGTTCAAGATAATCGAGTAACTCAACAAAACTCTGGCTAGGGTTTCTCTGTTAGAACTGCTCATGAGTTTTGAGCCTCACCGAGCATTGCTAGTTAAAGTTTTGAACGAGGCCCATGTGGCCCAAGATATCTCCGTAGAAGGCTTCAAGGGGATTGTCAACAATATCATAGCCAATAACTACCTTACCTTTGCTGAGGAGGAGACTCCCGTCGAGGGACAAAGACATAATAGGGCTCTGCATGTATCTGTCAAATGCATGGATCACATCATGGCCAAAGTGCTCATTGACAATGGCTCCAGCCTAAACGTAATGCCCAAAAGCACCTTGGAGAAACTGCCATTCAATGCCTCCCACCTGAAACCAAGCTCCATGGTGGTTCGGGCTTTTGACGGAAGTCACCAAGAAGTAAGAGAGGATATCGATCTCCCAATTCAGATAGGACCACACACCAGTCAGGTTACTTTTCAAGTAATGGATATTAACCTAGCCTACAGTTGCTTGTTGGGCCGACCATGGATTCACTTGGTGGGAGGAGGATGTTCTGGTAAGCTGCCCCTCTTCTATGCCATATGTGGACGCTGCAAAAGAGTCCTTGGAAATGGCTTTCCAGTTCTTTGAGGTGGTAAGCAACACTTCTGTAGAATCCCTCCCGATGTAGCCCCGCATGTCTGGCGCGGCAATTATGGTGGCCCGTGTGATGTTAGGGCACAACTATGAACCCGGAATGGGCTTGGGAAAGAATAATGACGGCACAACCAACTTAGTGGACATCAAGGAAAATCGTAGAAAGTTTGGACTAGGCTATAAGCCCACGCGGACTGATCTGAGAAGAAGCATCATAGAAAGGAGGAACAGGGGCACGAGCCCACAACTAAGGCCACAAGCGAGGGAGAACCCTCCTTGTCATATCAGTAAAAGCTTCATGAGTGCGGGCTTGAGACATGAAGAGAAAGTCACTATGATACACGGTGAAGCCCCTCCAAAAATTTCAGACTGGGTGCGGCCATGCCTTCCTGATTTTCAATTGGGAAACTGGCAAGTCGTGGAATGACCCGAAGTTTCCATGGCGGGCACAATGTAATGCTTTAGCTTCAACCCTACTACTGGGCCTAGGCTTTAGGGTTCTCTCCTTGTTAAGGCGTTATGTCATTTTCTAGTAAAGAATATAATATAAAGATCTTTCCTTAATCTGTTCTTGTGCCTTCACCCATTCTCATTCATCTGCATGTTTATTTTTGTTGCATTTAAACGATACAGATCCGATGATGAGTCTTGTAAAGGTACTAATACCGAGGACCCTGCTGTCGATTTTGAACAAGAAGCGAATCGACCTGAGGTTGAAGAAGACGAAGGTATGGAATTTCCCTCTGAGCTAGAAAGGACGGTCGCTCAAGAAGACCGAGAGATGAAGCCGCACCAAGAAGAAATGGAAGTCGTAAACTTAGGTGTTGGCAATGAAAAGAAAGAGGAAAAGGTGGATACGGGCATGACCACACCAAATGAATTGGCATAATCTCGTTTAATCGTCTTTAAAATAAAATTCAACCGATCATTCATGTCGTAACCTCGGTTAAATCAAAAAAATAATAAAATAATAAAATAAGTGTCAACTGGACATTTGACTTTGAAAGTCCTTTTTAATGAGTTGAGAAATAACCAAGAGAAACTAAGACTAAAATCAACTCACAAATCAAGCATTTGCCCGCAAAAAGGTCTTTTGAAACCATTTTAAGGTCCAACGCCTTAACGGTCCCTTTTTACTTTTATTGAAGAAAACGAACCGTTTAAAAATCTAAAATTAACACCCCGCATAACTTTCTTGCTTTTTAAAGAACTACGCAGGTCTGAGTTCCTCATCGCAATTGAGGAGACATAGGAGTAAAAGCCCCGCTTTTGTCGACCCCAAAAGATAAAAAACGTAAAAAAGGGAAAATAAAATAAAATAAAAGTTATGATTTTGCACATTTGATTAAAGACTGTCATCCCTTGTGACGGACGCGTGGGATGCTAATACCTTCCCCATGCGTAAAAACAACTCTCGAACCTTTTACTCTTAAAGTTCGTAGACTCGTTTTATTAGTATTTATTAGTATTTTTGAATTTATTGCTTTTGATTGATAATTAAATCTATTTGTTACAATCAAGTTGGATTTTTTGCCAAAACAAGACCAATATTAAAAAAAATGAACTGCCAAAGACAATTGTCAGAAATTCATCTTTGAAAGTTGCTTTCAACCACGGTTTTCCTCAAAACCATTTTTGAAGACACATATATAATGACAATTTTGGAGACAACCGTCATGAAAAGTTGACTTTCAAAGATGATTTTCCTCAAAATTGTCTTTGAAAATGTTGTTTAGAGACTTTTTTGATACCTTATTGAAGATGGTTATTAACACCATCTTTGAAAGTCTACATTTCACGATAGCTTTAAACCATCATTGAAACCTTTCTAGAACTGTCGTTAAAAAGGATTTTTTGTAGTAGTGTTTGACCAAGAAATACAACTCAAGATATGATGTAGTTTTTCTAGGATTGTTATCCTAAAACTCAATATTATACTTAAGCATTTTTCTAAGCATTCTAATTATAAAAACTCAATCTACTACCCCTCTAACATAAAATATAATATAACTACAACACTAACATAATTATAAAAATAGTAGAATATGTGCGATAGCAATAATAATATTAACAATACGTAAGGTATTCTCATGGTTTGTTTCTAATACTTAGAATTGGGGTGTTATGTAACACCCTTTGTCTTTTCATAGTTCTAAAACTGGTCTCTTATTTTATTTTTGAAATTCTGGAATTGATTAATCTCTAGTTTTCAAACATCCTTTCTTAAATCATGAATAAATTTTGACCTTTGTGTTTAAAAAGTCATTACTTGAAACTTAAAGTGAAACTCCTCCTTAATGCATTCATTGATCATTAAAAATTTCCCTTACCAAAATATCATTCTTAAGGAAACATATTAGATAATAAAATACTTGATTCCCAATAAAAATTAAGAAGGGGGGTTGAATTAATTATTAATTTGTCTTGACTAATTAAAAACCTATCATTCTTAATGTTACTAGATTGAATTAGACTTTTACTACTAAGTTAAGAATGTAAAGAACAAAAACAATAACTTAACCAAAAGTAAAAGCGATAATTAAAAGTACACAACGGAAATTAAAGAGTGTAGGGAAGAAGAAGACAAACACAAGATTTATACTGGTTCGGCCATAAACCGTGCCTACATCCAGTCCCCAAGCAACCTGCGGTTCTTGAGATTTCTTTCAACCTTGTGAAATCCATTACAAGCCAAAGATCCACAAGGGATGTACCCTCCACTTGAACTGATCCACAAGAGATGTACCCTCTCTTGTTCTCAGTATAACAATCCCCAAGTAGATGTACCCTCTACTTGTACCACAAAGGATGTACCCTCCAATGTGTTGGGACAAAGAATTCTTAGGCGGTTAGTCCTTTGAATCTTTGTAAAGGGGAAACAAAAGATATCTCAGGCGGTTAGTCCTTTGAAATCTTTTGCTTAAGGGGAAAGGGAAGAATCAAAAGAATTCTCAGACAGTTAGTCCTTTGAATCTTTTGTAAGGGAGAAGAGAGACACAAAAGAATTCAGGCGGATAGTCCTTCGTTCTTCTGGCAAAGGGAGAAGAGAATGAAAAAGATGAATAGCACAAGTTTTTGAACAAAGAACTTTTCTTGAAAGAAAAAGTGTTGATAAAAAACTTTTAGAAAAATGAAGAGAAATAATTCAGAAAGATTAGTTGAAAGAGATGAAAGAAGATATTGAAAGATAGGTTGAAAGATAGATGATTCAAAGATGATTGATGATGATTATTGATTATTGATTTTTTTTAAAACTCATGTCATGGTCACATATTTATAATCTCTTGATGACTCAAGTCAAAGCTTGTGACTCTTGGCAATTTCTTTTAAAAACTAATCACTTAAAAAGTTGAGACTTTTGAAAAAATCTTCAGAAACAAGTCACTTAAAGAATTATGACTTTTGGAAATGTATTTTTCGAAATCAGTCACTGGTAATCGATTACCATTAAGGTGTAATCGATTACACATCAACATATGTGACTTTTCATTTTGAATTTTGAAAATTAAAACGTTTAGAAGCTCAGGTAATCGATTACAAGTGTTGTGTAATCGATTACACTAGTTTAAAATGATTTAAAACTGTTAAACACAAGTTGTAACTCTTGAAATTTGAAATCTTAACGTTTTAAACACACTGGTAATCGATTACTACCTTTTGGTAATCGATTACCAAAGAGTAAAACTCTTTGGTAATGATTTTGTGAAAACTTCTTGTGCTACTCAATGTTTTGAAAACTTTTTTAGAACTTATCTTTATTGAGTCTTCTCTTGTTTCTTGAATCTTGAGTCTTGAATCTTGATCTTGATTATTCTTGAATCTTGATTCTTGAAACTTGATTCTTGAATCTTGAATCTTGATTCTTGAAACTTTGGAATTTGCTTAACTCTTGATTCTTTGGCATCATCAAAATAACCTTGGAAGGCATTGCTTCCACAATTAAAACACAATAAAACTTTGAATTTACATCCTTAAAATCATTCATTAAGCAGTCATACTACACAAATATAAATACATTCTTACATCCTTAAAATTGAATACATAATACATCTAAGTCACAAACCAAAGAATGAACAATTAAAACCTAGTCTATTATCGTTTTTGCAAGAAAAAGACTAAGACTTAGAGTAGTGACTCAATAAAATCCAACCCTTATATACCACTCAACTATTGGGAGGAATCTTCCGAGGATCCTCATTTTTTTCTCAAACAAGTCTCTCCACATCCTTATCGCTTGTTTTAGCTTTCCATTGCATTTTTGTTGTTTACACTAGGTCATTAATCTTTATCTGAAAAATAAAGGTGTATGGAATGAATCTCTTACTTCCTCAAAATCCATAATCAAAATCTACCTTACAGTTACACACAAACTTTCTAACCGTGACAATGTGGTTTCTTGACAAACTTCACTCACAACCCTAATTGGTTCCATTCACTAATATCTTATCCCAACACATTCTGGATCTACTGCCACCGAAACACCCAGAACTCAATGGTCTTATAAAATTTTAAATGACTATTGGAAGTACACTTCTTGTCACGGTACAATGGTAGGGCTTTCACCAACAAGATTATGTCTCATATTTGTTGGGGTTGTTGAGTCGGCTATGTGATCCTTGCTCACAACCTGACGCTATACCCCTAGGGACATTGCAAGCCAATGATCATTCCCTAGGTACTACTCTTTGGTTATCCACTTTCCCTAAGGACTAACTCCTCAACAATTCTTTTTACAAGGATTATCCTTTCTGTGTGGGACTTCTTTATCAATGGTACTAGATGATAATTAGTCAACAACATGAGTATGAGGCCATGCCTTTGGCTCTACAACATATTAATCGAAGAATCATAATCTTCACCACCCCATGAGGTCATTATAAACTCATACTCTACACTTAATTTTATTTACACGGACAGAAGCTCCCACACAACTATTTCCATGCTCACTTGAACAATTAGCCATCATAATTCTTTGTATTCCTCAAGTTGTGTGCCATCAAATACCATGTACACGTCTTGCCCTTGATGATTTTGCCACTTTAAGAGAGGAGAATGAAACTCCTTCCTTTTTAACTCACAATCATTTGTGAACTTTCACACATCACATCTCAACACAAACATGCAAGTGCATTATGCCTAGTCCCCACTAAGCCCATCATCAACTCAATTCATGATTTCCATCATTTTATTAAGTTTTATGTCATTTTCACTGCAACACTTGGATGAATCACACTGGAATGAGAGGAATCCATAGGTTGTGTAGGTATGAGAATGTACAGTTGAGGATAAATTAAATGAATTAATTGGTACAACATATACCAACAAGATACATCTATTTTTCGATAGCTCATCACTTAAGAACTTCATAGTTAAGCATGCTTGACTTTGAGCAATTATGGGATGGGTGACCTTTTGGGAAGTTTCTTGGAAAGCATGTGAGTAAAGATAAAACACGTCTCATGTTGGTTTGTATGGACACTTATTGATCTTGAAAAAAGCTGAAGCAGATTGTTGAGGAATTGGAAATGCCTACCTACAGAGGGTTCTAACCAATGAAGGGTTTTAACCAATGAAGAGTTGAGTGAAGTGTCACTATGTGAAGTGTCGTAGAGTGTGAGCCATCGAGAAGTCGACAATTGGGGATGTTAGACTCACCCTCTCAAGTCTAATGATGAGTTTTTATTCCTCGGTCTTCAATTTCCAAACAAAGATCCTAATGCAACATCTAGGTCCATTGAAAGTATTTTCCAAGTTCGTCAGGTTTTAAGTCCATTTCATTATTTCATTCGCACTTTTTTTAAATATTAATTCACTATTCATCATATTGAACACTATTACTCAGTAAAACAACATTCTAGTCTTGCAAATGCACTCTAATTGAGTCCATTTGTCCCACTACAAGAATTCTATTTATGATCCTCATCACAAATCAATACATCATCAAAAGAATTCACGCTAAACAATATGAGTTCTAGCACATAATATCCTTATTCTTGATCTCAATTCAATCAATAACAATTCAATATTGAAAAAACTTGGCAATTCAAGGGACTTAAATCACAGTCAATCCAATAATTATACAACAAGGTACGAGGGTCTTCCTTTAGGATAGAACCACTCATTCATGATACATAAAAGTTAAAATAATACTCATAAAGTAATTATACCTTAAAAATTATTTGGCCTATCAAATCAACTAATAATGACTTAGAAATTTGTAGAGATATCATTTATTATACATACTTCAACATATAAGTCCAGTCATCAAAATTTCATCACAAAAGTATTATTTTTTATTTAAATTCCTTTGTTGTCATATCTCTGTAAAACATGATTTTAGAATTTTGCAAATTAATGAATCACATCATAATTCTGAGATATTTTACAAAGATCATAATCAATGGACTGGTGCAAAAAATGGATTTTAAAACAACTTTTAAGATTTGTTGGGTGAAAACTGATTTAAAACAAAGCACAATGACAATTTTGTAAATAAAAGACAAGTTTTTATATCATTTTTGTATAACCAATCTAAAAACAACATATTGAATAAGTCAAAAATGAATCGGTCTAAAAAATTAAACTTTTAGATTAGTTCAATTTATAACTGATTCAAATGTTTTTTATTAGATCAGTTATAAAGAAAGAGGATAAAAAAAACTCATTCTCCTCCTATTTTTGTTCAAATCTCTCTAAAATCCCAATACTATAATTTTGATTCACCTTGTCGAGCCAAAACCTAGAGCCTACACCCAACGTTCAAATCTCACCATCGTGAACCCCAATTGTATCGTCCCCCTCGCAATGTCGCACCCCACCATGCCCTTCATCGTGATGTGGTTATTTGAACAAACTCAGTTTTTGAGCTTGCACAACCCCAAAATTAGCAGCGCCTCCGTCAACTACATAATTGCCACAAACTCTCTTCCATCTCTTCGCCTTCATCTCGAATCCACTGTTGCCCCTCTATGCATCGCCACTGCTTCCTCTCACCAAACCTTTTACTCTTTCGCTGCCATTTGTTCATAGATCTCTCTAGTGTTTCGAGTTCAATAAGGTGTGACTTGACAATTTCTTCACATGTTTGTCAGTGACATCAAGAGTCTGGAACATCATTAGAACCAACATAGGCTCTGCGATGACAATCTTGAAGGGCTTTCACTGGAATGGAAGTTTGTAGTTTGCATTTTTTTGCTCTTCAAATCTGGTTTTGACTTTTGAAAGTAACGGATGCATTTTTTCCCTTTAATATTTTGAGGTTTTTATTTGAGTTTTGATCTTTGTATTTGGCTTTTTGTTAAGGTGCGATGGTGCTTCTGAGAAGATCCTAAAATCTGGTGGGGTCGTGTTGGAGGAAGCTATCCATACTCTAGTACTGATTGTGGGACCTTCAAATTTGGCAAAGCAAAAAGATTGTAGCATCAATGGCAAAATTTAGTGTCATCTCAGTTGATGAATACCAATTGTTGCAAATCTTGCATGTAAGTGTACCATTACTACTTTGAACTATTTACTTTGTTTAGACTTTGGAGCAATTTTTATTTAATTATTAATATCACATGAGTCATGGTTGATACCTTATAACTTTCAATGGACACAAATACAGAGGTAAATCTTATTTCAAGATATCAAATGGATCCAAACAATTACTTTATCGTCAATGTTAATAACGAGTGTACTTATTGTTGAAGATAGTAAGCCTATCAAGCATACACTTTGTTGCTTCCTTGTCCATTTTATCTTTCTTAGGATTGCTTTCTCAATCTTGAATCTAGTCTCATATCTTTGAGAACAGGTGATCATGGTCAGATTATCACATTAATAGTTGAGATACTCATTTAATTTTATGGACACATATGCAGAGGGAGTAGTTAATGGAATTGCTATTCAGGGAGGGACTTTTGATTGGTTTGGTTTGAGGTACAACACTATGTAAATATGGTTTTCTTTCTTTCCTGTTTTTATGTAATCACTTGAGATTGTTGTGTACCTATAACATTTTTTGGCATGTTTAATTTTGTTATGGTTAAAGCTTTCTTTTGGTTTGCTCTGTTAGGCTAGGGGATTGGTCACAACTTTAGCCAAATCCTAAGTTGTATATATATATATATATATATATATATATATATATATATATATATATATATATATATATATATATATATATATATAATATGTTCCTATTTTATGTTAAAAAACACCCATTTTGTATGCTAATAATGTAGCAAGTAGCAAGCATAACCATACAAGTTGTAGGAATCATTGTTTCAAATCATGGAGCTTGCCAACTTGACTATTCCCCTTCAACTAGTTTGGTTTTGAAAGAGGTACTAGATCCTAATCATTTTTGGAATTTCTTATATTAATTGAAATACATATGAACCACTTCTAATGCTATCATTCTTGATAGTGGAACTAAAATCTTGCTCATTCTTTGTTTGATTTTACTCAATCATGCAATATTCACTAAGACTCATATACTACATTGGCCTGATTCAGAGTCAAGCAAGTAAGTAACTATAAATTGTAATTTTGTAACCCCTGTATTTAGTACATTATGTTGTACTTAGTATATTGTTTGTAAGACATGTTAATCTTAGGCTTTATTATTGTAGTGAGCATTTCCCCTCATAACTTTTCTAAATATTCATTGTATTTAAAATACTTTTATTTATCTAATTTTATTATATTACTAATATCACTTGATCCGGAAACAGCCTCTTTGCATATGCAAAGGTAAGGCTGCGTACAATATCCCTTCCCCATACCTTCGCATAGCGAAGAGCCTCTGGGCAATGGGGTACGAAGTTTTTTTACTAATATCACTTGAATTTATTATACATCACAGGGTGACATTTCGTGTGGCCTAGCTTTATGTATAGTAGTTTTATCACTTGACCTCCTCACCATGTTTGGCTTGTGTAGATTTCTTAATTGATTTCCTTAACAAAATTTGGGAATGCAGGTCAAAATGAAGCTAATTAATCTTAGGCATGCACAAATGTATGTATATGCCTTTCCATGTTGGTTGTTGTTACTAATAAGTATATGTCTTCTTTGTTGTTACTAGAAAAAATGGCATAATATAATTCATTAATTTTTTTATTCTTATTTATTTTGTTATCCTTTTGGATATTTTCCATAGGTTTCACCTATAGAAAAAATAGTTTGTTGCTCAACAAAGTAATTAGATAATACAGTATTTCTCAGTCATTATTGTTTCATTTTCCTTTATGTTCTATTTTTTGTTGCCAAATTTTCTCTCTATTTTCTCAAACGGATAATACATCTGCAGAAATACATTTTCAAATAAAATAATTGAATTCTAAGTTATAATGAAACAAAGTGTTCTTGGGTCAACATTTTATGTGGGTGTCCTAATACAAGGCAGTTTTCTCAAAGCATATAAGCCTTATGTAGTAGCTATTACCCTTGGGCAATGCATCCTCAATTCATTATCCTTCAATACTAACTACTCTGTCATACTATTTTGTAGGTATTTCATGTATTGAAGCTAGGAGAAGAGCAGATATCAGAGCTCTGGCTCTAAACAAGGATAACACAAATCTTTTGGTTTCAACTTTGGATAAGCAATCGATAATCTTCACTGACCCAATTGTAAGTTAAATTTACTTGAAATTAGCCTGCTGAACTAATTTTCTTTGCTTTGTGCAGGCAGGAAGACTTAGTAGGATACTAATGAGGAGAGAACAAGCAAATGGAAGGTTCTGATGAACTTATTTATGTTGTTTATATTATGTAAGGTTTAATGAGTAGTATATGTTTAGAATATTTGACTACAATTTGTTTAGATTAATGTATTTGATGCTTTTATTGTTAAGCAAATATATTATAACTTGTGATCAAGTAAATTGTTTGTATTGTGGTATGTATGTAACACAAATCTTTTGGTTTCAACTTTGGATAAGCAATCGATAATCTTCACTGACCCAATTGTAAGTTAAATTTACTTGAAATTAGCCTGCTGAACTAATTTTCTTTGCTTTGTGCAGGCAGGAAGACTTAGTAGGATACTAATGAGGAGAGAACAAGCAAATGGAAGGTTCTGATGAACTTATTTATGTTGTTTATATTATGTAAGGTTTAATGAGTAGTATATGTTTAGAATATTTGACTACAATTTGTTTAGATTAATGTATTTGATGCTTTTATTGTTAAGCAAATATATTATAACTTGTGATCAAGTAAATTGTTTGTATTGTGGTATGTATGTGACTGTGGCGATGGTTTACAGGAGGGAAATGAATAAAAATGCAGCTCAAATTAAAAAGAATAATACTTTGCATCTGGTTATGTAATAACTGATGTAAAAGATTTGGTTATAAGACAAAAACCAATCTAAAAAGGATGTTTTTAGACTAGTTAATGAATTAACTGATGTAAAAGGTTAGTTATAAGACAAAACCGATCTAAAAATGATGTGTTTTTAAACCAATCTAGGCATTTTAGATTAGTTTTTAGATTGGTTGTATAGGAATCGATCTTATTTTAAGATCGGCTCATAATCCGATGTAAAAGGTTGGGCTTTCTACATCTCCTGCATATACTTCAGCCGATGTAAAAGGTCATTTTTAACTGATGTAAAAAGTTTTCTTTTTGGTAATAGTGACATCAAAACTACATATAAAATTTTCCCAAAATTTAATACAAACAAGAAATACAATTTTCATAATTAATTGGCCATATCAGTAAAAAAATCACACTAAAAAATAAAAAGTAATTATCTAATCGTCTTTTAAATTTCTAAGAAACTTCTTAGGTGTTTTTCAAGGTAATTTGTACAGCATATAGTCATTCACATAAAAACTATTTTTTCTTTCAAAAACACATTGTAGAACAAAAAATAAAGAACACAACATTTATTCAAAATAAAAATATAAAAACAACTCATAAAATTATAAGGAAAATGAGAGACATCACTAATCATTTATCATTTATGGAAGATTTTTATGGTTCCAGTCCTAAAAAATACACCACTTAGACAATTTATTAAGTCAAAATATCTCCCATGATAAATTCAAAAAATCACGAAAATAATTCCATTGAAAATAGTAAGAGTACTTAGAAAATTCCCAATTTATTTTGTAAAGACCAAAGGCATAATCACACTTGGGAATGGTCCCACTTCTCAAAGAAAATGTACAAAATATTAATAAAATATAAAAATAGTGGCTTCATATGTTATCTATGATTTTCACGGTTAACACAGAGAAATCACAAGCATCTCTAGGTAGAAAAGCAATTTGAACAAGATATGAATCCACAACACCTCCAGCACATCCACAATGAAGAAAAACTCAGGGAAACATCACCAAGGCTAAAGGCAACGAAAAACACCCTCCATACCTTAGGTGGGTTAACTTTAAATTGCAAGAAATGAGTGTTGTTTCCTCTACACTATATCTTGAAATGGAAGGAAAACAACTTTGTTCTTGAGGCTTCAATCTTAGAGAGAAGAAAATAATTTCTAGAGAGGTTGGAGAAAAGCTAGCACGCTCTTGGAGAGGGAGAACGGAAATAAAAATAAAAAAGGTGTCATTTCCCCTTAATTAGGGTCGGCTCTAGCTTTCATTGGGCTATGGTCCCTCTATTTTTTGGCCTTCTAAGGCCCATATATGGCAAGGTTAGGATTTGGTCCTTGGGTGTTTTTAGTCCCCCATCATCTCGTATAATTAACTTATGTTAATTTAATTAATCTACAACATGTGCCACTTTATTAAACATTTCTCTACTACTCATGTTAGACTTAACTCAATCTAACTAGACTTAAATTAAAAATTAATTTCCTTAACCATGTCTCTACATCATTAATTACAATTAATTACTTAACTTTATTAATTAAACCATCACAAGAAATTACTAAATCAATTCAGTCATTATGGAATTAATGCTTCATTTATTTAAAAAGTTCGAGTTATTTACTACAATATCATTAATGAATTATTTCCCTTTTGTTGACCAAAGTTTGACTAGTCTTTGACTTTGGTTGACCAAGGTCAAATTAAACTTAAACTTAGTTTGAATTAATTGTTTTAATCATGATTAAGCTATTAATCACTAATCACATTTATTCACATGAAACACATTTATTATTTAATGCAAATAAATCATAATTAAATCATACACGCATATGATTACTAAGTTGTAATTTTTAGGGAGTTACGTGTTTGTACACAATATATTAAAATAATTTTAACTTTACCAATTATCTTGTAGTGGTATTCATTTTATATTAATCATTAATTAATTCTTGAGTATTCCAATAATTTTCCCCATGTGGAAATTGATTGTTCTCCATTAGGGTTTGGAAGTAGGAACTTCGCATCATTATCCTTCTTAGAGAGTGCTAATACCATTATGATATAAAGTCCTTGGACAAAAGTTTGTCCCTTGCTGAGGTCAAAATATGCTTTCATTGCTCAAAAAATAGTCGTATTGATTATGAGGATGGTACCCCGTCATTTTGAAAGTTGGGGTCAAACCTTGTTTGCTTTAGGAATTGTGTGCTCCATGGAAAGATGTCCTTGATGACAAACTTTGGAGAAAATCATTCGTGTGTATTGTGATGAAGGATAGACATAATGACATTATGAAAGACTCAATCAGGTTTGAATTGATGGATGTTGACAATAGATATTTTATGGTCAATTTTGACAAGAGACCAAACAAGGACAAAGTTGTTGTCGGTGAACCATGGATGTTTTTTTTACTATTATTTGGCTGTTAATGTTTGGAATCCATGTTTTATTACTCCTTTGAAGCCAAGATTGAATTATGGTTTGAGTTCTCTTTCTAAATTTAAATATGTTTCACTATGATGTGTGGAAGTAATGACTTCCAAGATTATTTTGATGATGCCAAAGAATCAAGAGTTAAGCAAATTCCAAAGATTCAAGAATCAAGTTTCAAGAATCAAGTTTCAAGAATCAAGATTCAAGAATCAAGAGAAGACTCAATCAAGATAAGTACTAAAAAAGTTTTTCAAAACATTGAGCAGCACAAGAAGTTTTCACAAAATCATTACCAAAGAGTTTTACTCTCTGGTAATCGATTACCAGAAGGAAGTAATTGATTACCAGTAGCCAGCATTGTTTTCAAAACTGATTTACAAAGCTGTAATCGATTACCATGAGCATGTAATCGATTACCAATGTTTTAAAACGTTAGATTTCAAATTTCAAGAGTCACAACTAGTGATAAAACTTTTCAAATCATTTCAAACTTGTGTAATCGATTACACAATACTTGTAATCGATTACCAGAGTTTCTAAACGTTTTGATTTTCAAAATTTAAATATGAAGAGTCACATTTGTTGATGTGTAATCGATTACACCTTGACGGTAATCGATTACCAGTGACTGATTTCAAAAAATAAATTTCCAAAAGTCACAATTCTTAAAGTGACTTGTTTCTAAAGATTTTTTCAAAAGTCACAACTTTTTAAATGACTAGTTTTCAAAAAAGTCACAATTTTTAAAAGGTGACTAGTTTTAAAGAACTTTCCAAGAGTCATAAACTTTAACTTGAGTCATCAAGAGATTATAAATATGTGACCATGGCATGAATTTCATAACATCTATCTTTTCAACAAGTTTCATAACAAGTTTTTACAGAACTTTCTGATTCATTTCTCTTCATTTTTCTAAAAGTTTTTGTTCAATCCTTTCTCTTTCAAGAAAAGTTCTTTGATAAAAAACTTGTGCTATTCTTCTTCATTCACTTCTCCATTTTCCAAAAGAATAGAATGACTAACCTCCTGAATTCTTTTGTATCTCTCTTCTCTCTTTCCAAGAGAATTCAAAGGACTAACCGCCTGAAAATTCTTTTGATTTTTCCCTTCCTCTTAAACAAAAGATTTCAAAGGACTAACCGTCTGAGATATATTTTGTTTCCCCTTACAAAGATTCAAAGGACTAACCGTCTGAGAATTCTTTGTCCCAACACATTGAAGGGTACATCCTTTGTGGTACAAGTAGAGGGTACATCTACTTGGGGGTTGTTATACTGAGAACAAGAGAGGGTACATCTCTTGTGGATCAGTTCAAGTGAAGGGTACATCCACTTGGTTGTTCAAAGAGAACAAGGGAGGGTACATCCCTTGTGGATCTTTGGCTTGTAAAGGATTTTACAAGGTTGAAAGAAATCTCAAGAATCGGTTAGTTGCTTGGGGACTGGATGTAGGCACAGGTTGTGGCTGAACCAGTATAAATCTTGTGTTTGTCTTCTTCTTCCTTACACTCTTTAATTTCCACTGTATTTTTTTATTTCCACTTTACTTTTGTCTAATTTATTGTCTTTGTTCTTTACATCCTCACAACTTAGTAGTAAAGCCTAATTGAATCTAGTAACATTAAGGTTAAATTTTTAATTAGTCAAGACACATTAATAATTAATTCAACCCCATCTTCTTAATTATTCTGAGGTCACTTAATCCAACATGATGAAAATTTTCTTCTTGCATTACACTTTCTCAATTTAAATATGTTTCTATATGATGAAAATTTTCCTTCTTGCATTAAGTTTTGTTATTGGTAAACCCATTAAAGTGGATGTTGAAACTCTTAAACATCATTATACGAATAGACTTATAGGATCGTCTTGAAATCAAGCAAACAAAACAAGACGAATTTGATCCTAACCATGACCTGAAAGTTATCAAGAAGCGTGATCCTAATCTCAACCTACCTATAGAACCAAAATTATACGAGAATGAACAACCTAACTACATGGAAAGAGGTTCATTCATCTCTTACTAAAATTCTCATTAATCCAAGCACAAGGGTCCACTCAAAGAAATGCAATGAAACACATAATGGGTTGATTCAAGAAACTTGGGATCAAACAATATGGTGGTTCATTGAGGAAATTACATAGAAGACATGTTTGAATTCAAATTTTAATTTGAATTTCAAAATTTAGATTTGACCATGAATTTGATTTTTGGATTTGAATTTAAGTTTGGATTAGATTTCCTACGATTTTATCTTATCATTTATTCCAAATTTAAATTTTGGATTTGACTTTTGATTTAACATGACACTATAAAATTTCTAAACACAAGAAGAAAAGGAAAGCTCTGACAACGGAGAAAATACTCAAATTCTTATTATTCAAGTTGTTATGATTCTCCATTACATGACTTCCTATTTATAGGAAAGTAGAAAAACAAGTAATAGAAAATAAATCCTAAGCAAATCCTAATCAAATCATAACCTTATTTGAACTAAAGACATGATAAAATCCTAATAGAGGAAACATATCTTAATAAGATATGATCCTTATTCTAATAAAGGAAATGCATCCAAAGATAAGATAAAATCCTAATAGAGAAAACCAATCTTAATAAGATATGATCCTCATCCTAACAAAGGAAACAAATAAAAAGACAAGATAAAAACATATCCTAATCATATTTACTCTAAATCCTAATAATAAATGTCAAATATCTTATGATATCCTCAAATTTCTTCTAATATCTTCAAGGATTTTAAATGCTAAAAAATCTTGAAATATCTTGAAATATTATGCTTGTTGGATCTCTATCATCCCCTCCCTTTCAAAAGGATTTGTTATTGAATCAAATCCATCACATGAATCCAAATTCAATCTCTTGGATCAAAAATCATTATCACATGTCCTTTGTCATAAGGAATATAAGTCAATGTTGGTCCACTTAGCTTTTCCTGCATTGTTACATCCCTTATTCCAACATGAAAACATAAAATTTAAATTCAAAAGAGAAGTTTAAGGAAGAATTAATTTATTAGTTCAACTCTAATGAAAGGATTAAAGTAGTCTTAAACTCAAAGTCTTATAATCCTTAGAAGTTAGTCATTCTCTAGTAGTCTTAAAGTCCTTAATCTCACAATTTGTTAGTCGGGCTCATAGTTTGGTAAGGTCCACTAAGTTCTTTCAAGCCTTGAGGCATTAGCATATTTGAAATTGAAAGCATAAGTTCAACTAAGTAATGCTCATTTAATGCATTCAAGCTCTTTTGAAAATTAAATTTATCAAATAAATTCTTTTCTTGAGCATCCCCATTTAAAGATTAATGCATTAATATCATAGGAACACAAAATTTCTTATCCTTAAACATATGGTGTCCATGCCTACAGAACTCATCATTCCCAATTTCTCTACAAACAATAACACAGAAAAAGTTTCATCATGATCATACAAGTCCAAATGATGTGTGTTATTCTCAAGTCTCAAGGACTTTGCATCATTGCCAAAAAAAAGATAATGCAAATCACAAATATCATGCAAATCAAGATTATGTGAGTCTTAAGTATAATGAAAATTAAGATTTATAATTTTGATCCTATCCTTGTATATAGAAGAAATTAAGATGATATAATTTCAAAAAAGATCCACAGAGACTAGATGGTTGTTAGTGATAAAATGACCAAATTATAATGTAATCAATAAAAAAAGGACCAAGAAAAAGGAGCTAATAGCTCATGCAAATAAATTTCAATATTCAATCAATGCATTATATAAAAGAATATTATATCATTTACTCAAGAAGTGGCTATTATGGACATGTATTCAAGGACGATCCTACATCCCCTCCCTTTCCTTCGGAGCTAGATAAGGTAGAAAGTATGAAATAACTAGTGCTTCCACCAATGCTACATCTAAGAATGACAGAATTATTGTTACATATCCCATCCTTGTGTCGGGAACCAATTAAGGTGCTGCAATTATGAAAGAGATCCATGAAAATTGGATGGTTGTTAATAGAGACATGGCTGAATCATAATGTAATTATTATAAAAAAAAACAAAAAGAGTTGCTAGCTCATGCAAATAAATGCCAATATTTAATGTAGTATACAAGGGACTTTATATAGTTTACATATGATGTGGCTAATATGGTTATGTATCCATGGACTGTTCTACATCATCTCTCTTTTTCTTTGGAGCTAGATGTGGTAGAAAACTCAAATAACTCTTGGAGTCGCCAATGCTACACGTGAGAATGGTGAAAATATTGTTCTAGATGCTATCCTTATGTCAAGAAGCAGTTAAGGTGCTATAATTTAATGTAGCCAAATCATAGTGTAATTAATAAAAAAAGGCTACAACAAAAAGGAACTAATAACTCACACAAATAAATTCTACTATTTGATGCGGTATACAAGGGACTTTATATCATCTACTAAGGATGTGACTATTAAATGTATCCAAGGACTATCATACTTCACTTCCCCTTCCTTCAAAGCTAGAAGAGGTAGAAAAGTCTAAAATAATTGGTTAGCCGCCAATGCTACAAGTGAAAACTGTGAAATTATTGTTCAGAATCCTATCCTTGCTTAAGGGAATGAATTAAAGTGTTAATCCATGGAGATTGGATGATTGTTAATAGAAAAATGGCCAAATCACTGTGTAATTGATAAAAAAAGTTGGACAATCAAAAGAAGTCAATAGTTCAAGCAAATAAATTCCCATATTTAATGTAGTATATGAGGGACTTGACATCATTTACTTACGATGTGGTTTTTATGGACATGTGTCAAAGGGATGTCATACATAACCTCCCCTTCTTTTAGAACTAGACAAGGTAAGAAAAAAATCTATAATAATTGGTGGAGCTGCCAACACAACAAGTGAGAATGGTGAAAATATAGTTCTCGATCCTATCCTTTTGTCTGAAAGCAATTAAGGTTCTATAATTTCAAAAAATAGATCGATAGAGATTGGATGGTTATTAATAGAAAATTGGTTAATTCATAGTGTAATTAACAAAAAAAGGGACAACCAAAAGGAGATGATAGCTCATGCAAATAAATTCCAATATTTAATGTAATATACGAGGGACTTTGTATCATTTCCTCCGGTTGTGGCTATTATGAACATGTATCCAAGGATTGTCATACATCACCTCCTTTTCCTTTAAAGCTAGACACAAGGTAGAAAAGTCTAAAATAATTGGTGGGCCCGCCAATGCTAAAGGTGAGAATGACAAAATTATTGTGCAAGATCTTATCCTTGTGTCAGGAAGCATTTAAGGTGTTATAACTTCGAAAAAGGATCCATGGACATTGGATGATTATTAATAGACAAAAAATATCCAAATCATAGTGTAATTATTAATAAATAAGGGGACAACTAATAGGAGCCAATAGCTCGTTCAAATAAATTATAATATTTAATAAAGTATATGAGAAACTTTATATCATTTACTCAAGATGTGGCTATTATGAACATGTATCCAAGGGTTGTCCTACGTCACCTCCCCTTCCTTTGTAGTAAATGGAGGTCAAAAAGTATAAAATAATAGATGTAGCTACCAATGCTATAGGTGAGAATGACAACATTATTGTTCCTGATCTTCTCCTTTCATTAGGAAGCAATTAATGTGCTATAATTTGGAAAGAAATATCCCTGGAGATGAAACAGTTGTTAATCGAAAAATAGTCAAATCATTGTGTAATTAATAAAAAAAGGAAACAACCAAAGAGAATCGATAGCTCATGCTAAAAAATTCCAATATTTAATGTAGTATACAAGGGACTTTATATCATTTACTTAGGATGTGACTATTATGAACATGTATCCATGGACTTTCTTACTTCACCTCCCTTTTTTTTAGAACTAGACGGGGTAGAGAAGACTAAAATGATGGAGCCACCAATGTTATTGGTGAGAATGACAAAATTATATTTTGAGATCCTATCCTTGTGTATAGAAGAAATTAAGATGATATAATTTCAAAAAAGATCCATAAATTTTGGATGGTTATTAATGAAAAAACAACAAAATATTAATGTAATTAATAAAAAAAAGGAACAACAAAAAGGAGTTGATAGCTCACACAAATAAATTCCAATATTCAATCAATGTATTATATAAAGGAATATTATGTCATTTAATAAAGATGTGGCTATTATGAACATGTATCCAAGGACAGTCCTACATCACCTCCCCTTCCTTCGAAGCTAGACGAGGTAAAAAAGTATGAAATAACTAGTTTTGCCTCCAATGCTACATCTAAGAATGGTGAAATTATTGTTCCAAATCCCATCCTTGTGTCAAGAACCATTTAAGGTGCTGGAATTTCGAAAGAGATCCATGAAAAATGGATGATTAATTCTTAATAGAGAGACGACCTAATCATAGTGTAATTAATATAAAAAAGAACAACCAAAAAGAGTCAGCACCTCATGCAAATAATTTCCAATATTTAATGTAGTATACGAGGAACTTTATATAATTTACACATGATGCAACTAATATGGGTATGCATCCAAGGACTGTTCTAGATCATCTCTCCTTTTCTTCGGAGCTTGACATGATAGAAAACTCAAATAACTTGTGGAGCCGCCAATGCTACAGGTGAGAATGGCAAAAATATTGTTCTAGATTCTATCCTTATGTCAGGACGTAGATAAGGTGTTATAATATAATGTAGCCAAATCATAGTGTAATTAATAAAAAAAAAGGTGACAACAAAAAGGAACTAATAACTCATGCAAATAAATTCTACTATTTAATGCGGTATACAATTTATAACATTTACTCAGGATGTGACTATTATGGAAATGTATCCAAGGATTATTTTACTTCACCTTCTCTTCCTTCAGATCTAGAAGAGGTAGAAAAGTCTAAAATAAATGGTGTAGCCGCCAATGCTATGAAAAAATCGTTGTGTAATTGATAAAAAAAAAGTTGGACAATCAAAAGGAGTCAATAGTTCATGCAAATAAATTCTCATATTTAATGTAGTATATGAAGGACTTGACATCATTTACTCAAGATTTGGTTTTTATGGACATGTGTCCAAGGGATGTCACGCATCACCTCCCCTTCTTTTAGAACTAGACGAGGTAGAAAATGTCTATAATAAATGGTGGAGCCGCCAACACAACAAGTGAGAATTGTGAAAATATAGTTCTCGATCCTATCCTTTTGTCTGGAAGCAATTAAGGTTCTATAATTTTGAAAAAAGATTGATAGAGATTGGATGGTTGTTAATAGAAAACTAGCTAAATCATGGTGTAATTAATAAAGATAAGGTACAACCAAAAGGAATTGAGAGCTCATGCAAATAAACTCCAATATTTAATGTATTATATGAGGGACTTTATATCACTTACTCAAGATGTAACTATTATTGACATGTATCCAATATTGTTCGATATCACCTCCTTTTCATTAGAGCTATATGAGATAGAAAAGTTTAATATAATAGGTGTAGCCACAAATGCTACAGGTGAGAAGGACAAAATATTGTTCTAGATCCTATCCTTGTGTTAGGAAATAATTAAGGTGCTATAATTTTGAAAAAGAGATCCATGTAGATTGAATGGTTGTTATTAGAAACAAAATAGCCAAATCATAGTTTAATTAATATAAAAAGGCGACAACTAAAAGGAACAAATAGCTCATGCAAATAAATTGTAATGTTTCATGTAGTATATGTGGGACTTTATATCATTTTTTCATGATGTGACTATTGTGAACATGTATTCAAGGATAGTCCTACTTTCCCTCCCCTTCCTTTGGCGCTAGACGAGGTACACAAGTCTAAAATAATTGGTGTAGCCACCAATGCTACAGATGAGAATGATGAATTTTTATTTTAGATCCTATACTTGTGTCAAGAAGTAGTTAATGTGCTATAATTTGGAAAAAAGATTCATGGAGATTAAATGGTTATTAATAGAAAAAATAGTCAAATCATAGTGTGATTAATACAAAAAAGGACAAATTAAAACAAAAGGAATTGGTAGCCCATGCAAATAAATTTCAATATTTAATCTAATATACAATGAACTTTATATCATTTACTCAAGATGTGACTACTATGAACATGTATCCAAGAATCATGTCTTACTTCACCTCCCCTTCCTTTAGAGCTAGACGAGATAGAAAAATTTAAAATAATTAATATAATCATCAATGTTAAAGTTCTTGTGTCAGGAAGCAATTAAAGTGCTATGAAATAAAAAAATAATCCATGAAAATTGGATCGTCTTTAATAGAAGAAGTGGTCAAATCATAGTGTAATTGATAAAAAAAAAAATGGGACAACCAAAATGAGCCGCGCATATAAATTCCCATATTTCATTAGTATACGAGGTAGTTAATTTATATCATTTGCTTGGTATGCGGCTACATGTATCCTATGACTGTCCTAGATCACCTCTCATTCTTTCAGAACTATACGAGGTAGAAAATTCCAAAGTAGTTGGTGGAGCTGCTAATGCTATAGTTGAGAATGGCGAAATTATTGTTTCAGAACTTATCCTTGTGCCCGGAAGCAATTAAAGTGCTATAATTTCGAAAAAAATTCATGGAGATTGGATGGTTATTAATAGAAAGATGACCAAATAGGGAACAACCAGAAGGAGCTGGTAGCTGATACCTTTAATATAACGTATTTGCATTACATTTATTAAAAATAAATATATCATAGTTAATAAATATAATATTTAATAGTATTATCAAATTAATTTATATTATATTTGATAAATATAATAATTAATACAATATAAGAAAATCATCTGTTTATTTATATATTTATACAAATACTACAGTAGTAACATTAATTAAATATTATCTTAGTACTTGTTTTTAATTATATATATTTTTTTTTTATACTTTGAATTTGATTACTTCAAAATAGGTTTTAGTAAAAATAATTAATTTTTTTTTACTATATAATTAAATTTAGGTAATCATCAAAGAGTCTTTTCTAGATACCTAATCGGTGCTCATGACATCTTGGCCCTTGTAGGAGGGTTCTTTCATCATAAAGTATCTTAGACTTTAATCCAATTCGAAGGACACTAGCATCAGCCAGAGTTTGGTAAAAGTCATCAGTCTCATCTTAGATGTATCATGACAAAATATAGTTTGTCACAATTCAAGAATGTGAATTATCTAACCTTCTACTTTAATTTAAGAATTTAGCTTAAAGCTGAAAAAATATTTTGAATTTTAATTTGTTATTAAAAAATTGTTAAACTAACTTGAATTATTTTTTTAATAATATTAATTATTTAATTAGTTGATAAAATAAAATTACATAAAAGAATGTTATATTATAATTTTTATATGTTTTTTTTTACATTTTAGATAACTTTATAGTTTAAAGTTTTCTTAGTTAACTTTAAACTTTTAAAGATTAAATATTTTATTAATAATTAAAATAAATTATTTAATATTAAAAAATAACCAAAGAATAGTAAAAATAGCGATGGTGTGATCGATGGTTTAGCTTTAATTACTATGATAGATCACAGGGACATTTACTAATTAAACTAACCAAGATAACCGTGAAACCATATATATCCTATATATATATATATATATATCTATATATATATATA